>NW_027316532.1:34642585-34737585 GCF_026437365.1 Eucyclogobius newberryi
AATGTATCACTCTATAATTGATTCATCCTTACATTAAAAAAGTGACATCAGTATTAGGGAAAAAATGGTCTTTGGAAAAAAATGTATATAATGATAAATTATTTAGCATTTAAGTTGAGCCGTATTCTTAACATACTGCACCAAGCAAATAGTAGCATATTCTTTTAGTTTAGGTGAATGAGGAAGAAGGAGCAATAGTCCGCAGATGAACATCCCCCAAAAAGTTGCTTATGTGGCTTTAATTTGTTTTCCCCAAATGCCAGTTAGTGAGTTTAGTTAGGAGCCGGAGAACACATTCAAAAGCACATTTAGTCATCGCTTGAGTGCTCAGACACTGTGAGTTCTCTGCCGTGCACTAAATGTTTTGTCCACCCACAGTATCTGAAACTATCTGTGTCTTCTGTTCATTTCTATCCAGTCATTCTTCACCAGCATGAAAAAAAAAAGATTTGTTCTGTCTCCCCCTTGAACTCTTTAATCAGAAGACATTTTCAACTTCAGATCTACCTGTCCATCATTCATGTGGAAGAAACGCTCCGCCTCATTGTTGCTAACCCAAGGACATTATGTTCTCCACGGCAAATTGGAGGCGTGAATTTGAAAGAAATAGAAAAGACTCTCACATACTGTACTATTAATACAGCGGAATGCTTTGAATAGCTAAGGTACACAGCACACATTTTCATTTGAATAGAAAAGTATTACTCAATGTTGATTCTTTGAAAGAAACCAGAACAACCCACAACTATTGACAAACTGTGGTTTTGGAATCTAACGTGTTTAACACTTTAAGCAATTAGGAGACGCATAGACATTACCCAAGACATTACGGGTTTAAACTGCATTCACTCAACTACCGTGATGTGCAACATGGTGTTTCCAGGATATCTGAATTTAAATTGCTTTCTGTGGCAGTTTAGTCATCCATTGCTTTAAGAGTGTAAATGCATAGTGACGCTTTCAGGCTAGTCATTGTGCAAAAGACATCAAACTAATAACAATGACTGAACTAATCATTGTTTTTTTTTCTGGAACAAATTTACTTTACCATTCAAAAGATACAATATGTTGTTTTAAACTGAAACCCGCAGGGCACAGACGGACATGTTACTGTGTGCTCAGAGTCAGCCACCTTCATACATAATGCATCTTTAAGTCACAGTACTTCAATATCCACACCTGATCGAGGCTACTACAGTGTAATTGACAGTTAGAAAAAAAAGTACTGAACTCAATGACTTGAACGAACGCGTCATTCCATAAATCTATTGGACAGCGGGACACTCCTAGTATGATAAACCCCGGGTAGATTCTTTTCCTCCTCTGCCATCTCAGTGTGTCAGCTCCCTGTGGTTACACGCCGAGCATAGCGTTGAGATGGTGCACAAGGTGTGGCTGTACTGCACTCACTGCCACTTACAGGGCTGAATCAGGGAGGAAATGGTGGCAGTGTGAGCAACACAACGGCTGCGGGCACAGTTCATTTCTCTCCCCAGGCGGAGGGCGGCCCACTGCTGACTTTGATGGATAGGAATGCTGCTCCTCTCCCACACACGCACACACGCCCACTGACAACCCACACGCTGTCTCTCCGCCAAACAGGAACGCACTGTAGCCTGCACATAGTAGCCGGTGTGGGCCCACTCTGTCCTATCACATCTGATATCCAATGTGAAATGTTTTGGCCTCGCCCACATGGCAGCACTCCCCTGTCAATACAATCTTTCCCAGAAATGAATGTGACGCATTACCATGTATGCGAAAGCACACGGGGGTCGCTCCTCCATCCTTTATCAAAAGCTTATCCATGTGCATCTCGCTCCCTTGAGGAGAAAACAATACATTTTAGGTCAGACCGTGATAGATTTGAGCATTAACACTGTTTCTTTTACTAATCAGATTGTGTAGTGCCATTAACACAGATAAAATGAGAGGCCGGACATACCGTGCATGGTGCTGTGGATGTAATTAAAATAAATCACGAGCAAATTTAGTGACAAACAACTTGGACTCTTTCTTGTTCCACAAATAGGATTTTTTTATGAAACAGTGCCAGACAAAAAGGTCAAGATTGCACAGTGTATCACAACTTGTTTGGTTGTGTGGGCAGCAGCATTTCAGGAGTTACACTCAGTCGCCCACTACACAAAAGGTTGGCAGTGCCATCCACTCCCTCAACGCACACTGCTGTTGTGTCCTTGGGCAAAACACTTGCACCGCACTATAGTTGTAAAAAAGAAGTTAGTGGGATTGTCTGTTTGATGGTGGGCGAGAGTCAATAGGCACGGAATGGTAGTCATACATTAAACAAACAAATAAATAAAGATATTTTGAAGTGTGTTTTGGGAATTTGGGTGGTTGTATTTGTATTGGAAATGCACAAACTACTGATAAGGACCATTTAAAATTACTTGTCGCTTTTCTTTCTTTCACTCTGTTAGATGGAGGCCTGAAGCCAGTTGTTCCCGTAGTTTCATATTACTGTTACTTTTTATTTACTTTACCACAAAAAAGCGGCAACGCATTATATCAATATCAAATTAAAAAGGCATTATTCTTCAGCGTTGGTCTTTTATTTGAAATGGAATTGCTCATTTAGTCCTTGAGGATGGCACTGCTGAACTTGAAAGTCTAATTTAGTCAAACAAGGTTGGAGTGACCTGAGCTGTAACAGTGCTGACAAACCTTTAAAGGAAGAACGTGACCCTGCAGCTACCATGACATAAGTGTATACTGGTCTGTAGCATAGACACTACACTATATGTGATGTTATTGATAGACTATAGACAAATGTAACATTATTGTGTCACAAAAATAATATCTGTTAATATCTGACACACAGACGCTTGAGCCAATATCTCAGCAACTTTTGGACCTAGACTCTATTCACAAAGCATGAACTGATATAATGTATGTATTTGCAGATTTTTGTCACTATTATTTAGTCACTTATTGATTGTACTTTTGTGGCACCTTCTGCTCCGACAGTTTGGGAGAAGAAAATGAAGGATTTGGAGACAGTCCATGTCCTTTCGTTGAATTTAAAAAAAGAACAACGAGACAGTTTTGTGCAGGCGTATAACACAAGTCCCCGACAGCAAATAGAAATGAACCTTGTAAATATTGAAGTGTTCAGTTTTTCATATTTCTATGTTACAACAAATATACATGGAATAGTTGTATTTCAATTTGAAACGCTTGACTATGGGTCCCCAGAGTATTTATTTACTGTGAGAAAGAGTTTTGATTCCTCAATTTTCTGACCCGGTGAAGCCTATTACTTCTCGTTAGATTTTACCGTATCGATGTTTATCTTGCAGTCCAGCTTTGTGCGCTCGCTCAGAGGTGTATGGCAGTCATCTTGAACTGAACCCAAAGTGTGGCAGAGCAGTAACTTATGTTTATTTCATTTAACATGGGAGAGTGATAACATGTGTTAGTTTGACATGTAGATGTGCCAGAGTTTGCCTCATTTTCATCTGTGTCCCATTGGCAGACAGAGACAGAAAACAGGACATGACATAAGTACAATGAGGCTCAGTGAGATACAATACTTACAATAAATATAATATAACATGCTAAAATCACAACATAAACTGAAGAGAGACATGACAATAGACAAATTAAACAAAATAAAACAACAAAAAGTTATGTTTTGTCCAAATGAAGTATGAAGTATTTGTATTTAAGTTTAATTGTATAAACTTGTTCCATGCGGGTGGGGCCAGACCATTTATTGTAGACCAGAATTATGTAAGATGGATAATTAGGTCAATCTAACTTAAGAAATTATATTTAATCAAAAGATAGATTCAGGCCTCTGTTGTCAAATTAATTCTAATGTCTTTGAAATTCAATCAATTTAATGTTATTTCTCACATGCTTTTTGAATGAAAATTAAACTTTTTTTTATAGTTTTAAATAGAGATGGATAAAAAAAGGAGCTGGAGCTAAAACAGGCCACCTTGTCTTCTTGAATCACTCGTAAATAGCGCTAAGTGTCTCCTTCCCTCTCCCACAGTGCTCCGTGAGTCAGTTGTCCTACAGTGTGATAATATGCTGGTGGGCCTCCGTGTTCCTGCTCAGTGGGGAGACAGAGGAGCGTGTCTGCTTAATCAGACAGACAGGCTGTGCTGATCCTGAGGCTGCAGGAGGAACAGTGCTGGCTCCAGCATTTAAGCATCTCCAACAGCAGGAGTCATGTCTTTGTCCCTATGAGTCACACCGCAATAACTGCCCTGTCAGGATAAGCTCAGATGAGTTTTTGTCACACACATTAGAATTCCTTATACATGAATAATCTTCACTTAAGGCTTACTAATCATTTAAATCAATACTTTTATCTTGTTTGCTGCCACGAGTGTGCAGTAATATTCATAAAGACATCTCAATTCATCCAGGCGTCAAAGTCTATTCTATTAGCAAATGAAGTAGCCTATGCAAATTCAACATGACTGTGCATAACAATGTCTTTTATCATCATTTAGAACATGCAATCAATGAGAAAAAAAATTAAGAATAAACCCCACACTAATTTGGACTAGACCAGGCTTAAACAACAATAACAGAGCCAAACCAAGTGCATATTAAGACTTATGGGCCCCATTGAGGACCAAATAATGTCAAGTGTGAACAAACCCTTAATCTATCATTCAGAAATAGACAATAAACCCCCAACTCCAGTGCAAGTATCCAAACTTGTCATCCTGCCAAAACTGAGACCTATAGCATGTTATGTTTGCAGTACACACTTTACAGGAAACGCCCGACTCCAAGCAGGAAAACGCGCCTACAAAGTTGTCTTGTTTACCTCTCTGCGTGCCCTTGTATCCAGGCAGCGTGTTTACCTGCGCTGTTGCCCGGTGACATGTCTCTCTGACGTCATGAGAGACTGGCAACACCCCTAATATCACCAAACGTTTATTGCGCTGAGCTTCTGTTAAGGAGGCATAGCAATGATAAGCAAATTAAAACTCATATTAAAGCCACCGCGCCTTATAAATAGCGCTTTATCCTCAGCGGTCACGTTAGTTCTGCGCGGGCGCGTTCTTCACCCCCCGCGAGAGCGCGAACGTGAGAGAGAACACTGTTGCGAGCCGATGCCACCTTAAATGGCACGCTGACATAACTAGAACACTACTCTCCACCCATATCCGAGAAGAGTGTGTTAAGAGGTGCATCACCGACACACTTTTATCACAAAGCAACCCGCAGCCGGACTGACAGCACCGCGCTCCTCACCCTCATTGGCCAGCGCGCTCGGGACCCTCGCGCGTCCCCCTCGTGCGTAACGGCGCGTCCCGCTCCGAGACGCGCGCAAGATCTCCCAAGGAATTAACGTGTTTGGGATTTACCTGGGGGACCTTTTGTGACTTTACCTTACATGCCAAAGCTGGGGGAACACAGTGCAATCCAACAGCGAAGCGTTACAGTTTTCGCCACAATAATTGGTAAGTCCACTCTTGTTACACTCATTATTTACGTCATTTAAGTGTTGGAACTGCAACTCATTGTCTGCGTGAACGAGAAGCGGCCGAGCAGACTTGACACGCGGCGTATTGTGAGGAGATTGATTGAGGAGAATGAGTCGATGGCGGGTCGATAAAGGCATGTTGTCAAGTGATTAGATGTGCCACCTCCCGTGTAATTTCGGTGGACGTGATTAAGTTAATAAGGCTGGTATCGACTCACGCAATATGTCATCGCCGGTGTAAACTCTTAATGAGCCGCTGACACCGCAGCAGTGATGAGCAGGGACGCGCAAAGTCAGTAGTTTGCGTTGTGTATGAAATAAAGACTTTTTTGTGTCTTTTTTAGATACTTATTACATTGCAATTGCAGAACTTTCTTGTAAACTCCAACGCGTTAATTGTGTGTAGTTCTTTTTTCTGGTCGCTAGATGGCGTCTTAGCACGGTCTTTGTGACGGTTCCTCCTGCGTTAGGACAATGTGATGACTACTGGATCTTGGACTTGGTGTTTGTTCAATAATTGTCTCCCGTTTTCTCATTCGCCTGCTCATTATGGTACTGTCATCGGGAGTAGCCTGGACAAGGATCAATCAGATAAGAGCCTCCCTTTCCGAGTCATTCCCGACATAGATTGCAAAATGCACATCCTTCTTCCGAAAGAGAAGCCCGTTCAACGTGAGTGCGCTTTGCATATCGCACGTCCGTTTGTGTCAGCGTTGAGCAATACCACCGGGGTTATGTGAGTGTTATTGTATATGTAATGTGTGAAGTGGGCTGTAGGACATCGAGGTATTTCAAAGACTTGACGGAAACAAAATGCACACGTGATCAAAATTAAATAATACAAGTGTTTACTACATAATACCACTTCTTGAGAGGTGAATACATCCGTGATCACTGAGAGTTAAAGCGCGTGATGTGGTATGAGCACATATTTTGTTATATGCTGTAATTTATTATGAATGGCCTCAACTCACGAGCTCCACGCGGGTGTGAGTGCCGTGCTCCCATTGGCCGATGAGCGCTGCGTCCTGAAAGATCACTCTCGTGATTGGTCGGCGGCTTCAGGATTGTGGGCGTATCTGATCGACGGTGGAAGTGGGATACTTGTGACAATGTTCATTGTCGATGTCTCATTGGAGCTGCCGTAGGTGCGCAGCGGAGAGCCGCTCACAGCCAGGGGAGGCTTCAGTTCACGGACCGTGCTTTTCCACCACTTAGGCTCTCTCCAACCTCCAACAGGACCTTATATTCTTTTCTTTGTAGGCATCAGACATTTCTCCTCTGCGTTTCCATATGGTAATACTCTCTATGTAGCATTAGGGCGCTTACACCTTGGAAAAAGCAGCAAAGACAAAAGAGCTGACAAAGACTAAACACAACCTTGTGTAGGTGAGGTTCTTCTGGGAACTATTCGCATGTTACCGAGCAAAAAGAGGACGAGTTGGCTTTTATTGCGACTCTCGGGGCGCGAGAGCAGAGGCGAGCCTCTTTGAATGCTGCTTCTCAGTTGAGGACAGAACAAGGACCTTTGCCGAAACAGCGGATCTTGCTCTTCATTTCACTCTTGTTCAACTCCGGCTGTGCATCTCGCCTCCTCATCTCCCACTCCAGGTTATCGGATGGACCAGCATCCCAGCGCCCGGAGCTGCACCAGTCGCGGAGCTTCGTCCTGCGAGGCTGTCCCGACTGAGCCATCCATGAATCTTTACATCCACTCCACCACCGGTACACGCTTCGAGCTCTCCCTGCCCCAGGAGGAGACCGTGGAAGGACTGAAGAGGAGGTTGTCTCAACGTCTCAAAGTACCTAAGGAAAGACTCGCTCTGCTGCACAAAGAAACGTGAGTAGAACTCTGATTGTCTTTTTAGATTTGAAGTATCTCTGGATGGGGCAGTGAAGCAGTCACGTTGCTTTTGTCTTTAAATGCCGTGCGATCCACGCACTGAATCACTGAATACATTAAGCACACGAAACCCCACTCTATATGTTTTAATTTCAACCTTGCCTGCTTTGCACGTCAATATATTCAAACAAGGACGCACACTATTGGAAAAGTGCATAGGGGACAGTGGAATAGTATTGACAGGGCTATCTGCAGACTTGCATTGATTAACCCCGTCATTACGAATACTGAAGGCTGATTGAATTGCTAATATTGCTTGAATCAAACAAGTTAAACATTGATGAGCAAAGTCACAAGGACCTGGTCATTTATTTACTTATTTGCCAGATAACATGGGGGGTTTACATTTCACTTGGTTGTGTCTAGTTACGGACAAAACTGAACTATATCTCTTTGTGTCTCCCACATGCATTATTAGCTTTACCCTTTCATGCGTGTAGACTATTATTATTTAAACTGAGTGAAACAGCATTAGGGGTGTTGTTCTCATGACTTGGGCCCAGGTTAATTTGACTTAACAAAAGTGCAGGTGGCATTATGCAAAGATTAAGTAAAGGCTTAGTGCATGCAAACAGTCAGCATTGTTTTTTCGGACCACCCTCCCCTCCCACTCATTGTAATCAGCAAATAAATCACATCATCCTCTCCAACCTGAAAGCCCCATTTTAATCCTCTGCCGTGCTCCTCAGACAGTAGTCTCACAGAAACCCAGTCTAGAGCTCTTTGTTCAGATGCATGAGGTGAAATTTAGGTCATGCTCATGCAACACGCTGTCCTCTATATTAGACTATTGGACTGGAAGAAGCCACTACACCTGAATGACTCATAGGACAATAGGATTCTCTTCTACCAAACGCACATACTAGCAGCAGTCACCATGTTATCCTTGTCCAGAGAATACTGTCACCTTTGCGTCTTCCATTTGTCTACTTCAGTGAAAAAGTCCATTAGGAGGTAATACATTCTCGTTGTTGTGCCAATACTGGCAGCTGTGCAGTCACTCCACAACATACTGCATATATTTGTCTCTATAGTGCATGTCTCCACTCCTGTCCTGTAGTTTATACAACTGTAGTAAAAATCACTATAACGGTGTAACTGTGTCACAGTGTTATTTGTATTCAGTGCACTGCCTCAATCTTGCTTTCTAAATACAATACACCAACAGAAAATAATAGAAACAGAAATGGTTACCGCTGCTTAGGCAAGTGGCAGTGGTGCCAAATCTCCTCTACACGCGCTTGTCAGGCTCCACTATACTCCAAATTGAAATATGACAGCCCAATCAATACCTCCCTTTCATGGACCTTTTCACCCACAGCTCTTTCTCCAAACTAGTTTTCAAGTCTCCTTTTGAGCTCTGGACGTTTGTGTTTCTCAAGTCAGGAGATATTGTCAGCGTGCACTAATTATCTTCTTCTCGCTTTCCCAAGGCGACTTAGTTCAGGTAAACTCCAGGACCTGGGCATATTAGATGGGAGCAAGTTAACACTTGTACCAACAGTTGAAGCAGGATTAATGGTAAGTTTACCTATATTACAGACATATATGTCAATTACTTTTGCATGATACGGAAACACTAAGTTACAAACATAAATGCAAAGATTGAAAAAACACTGCTCTTTTTTCAGTCTCAAGCATCAAGACCCGAACAGTCCGTAATGCAGGCCTTGGAGAGCCTCACTGAAACTCAGGTACGAACTGTTTCCACTTTACACAATGCAAAAAATCACTCTAGTTTTTCTGCCTTTTGTGCTTATGTTTGCATGGGGGCTTTGGGTGTGGGGATCGGGGCTGTAGCCATGGTAAAATGCAGCTAGATAAAACACAGATGAGATTGTGCACAAGCCTCTTTACTTGTCTAATCTCGGCCTCTTAAACAAACCGAGCTAAACCGAGCAGTGCGAGCTGCTGTGGATATAATAAGCAGTGACACCCTCTTGTATCCTAGTAACATGTATGTGCGCACAGCTGTGGGAAGCCTGCACAAGAAAGCCGTATTTGAGAGGATGAGTGGATAGCTCTCACGCCTTGCTACCCACTTTCCTCTTTCTGCCTTTATCTGCAATCGTTCCCCACCTTTTTATGTTCTCACACACACGCACGCACACACACACATACGGGCACGCACACACGCACGCACGCACACACACTGCACACAGGCAAGTTTCCAGGAAGTCCAAGTCATAAACATAGTGCTTAGATCATGAGTTGTCAAGCCTCTCACTAACTATTAGCATGAGGGTTCCTGGAAGCTTAGCACGCAGTAAAGTAAAGAGAGAAAAAAGGCCACCACACTTTAGATTTTGCGGTGAAACGTTCTTTATGTTGAGCGCTTTGACTCATAGTGACGTGACTCACCGTTTTGATCAATAGTGAGAATGTAAGCAGTGAAAGGGTGCTCTGCTCGCTCGCTGCCGTCGGGGTGCAGGGCGAGTGAGCGGGGAGGCGGTGAGGCCGGGTGCACACAGACAACAGAGTGACGTAAGAAGGCACGCGGCAGCTGATAGACTGAGTCAGACACACTTCCTCTGTAACATTGGGCAACGCCGCGGAGACGTACGTAACTGCGCCGCTGACTGGCTGCTGACGCGACGAGATGGTGAAATTCGATATTCGTTTCACATGCATTTGAACCGTGTCGAGTACGTTCGTCATAAGAGTATTGTGACAGTAATATGGGCATATATGCATATATATATATATATATATATATATATATATATATATATATATATATATATATATATATATATATATATATATATAATATGGGCAACTAGAGTCGATTGTGACATTTGCGTGCAATTCAACGGACATGCAATCAGGTCACGATATAATGGCAAGAATGAAAGTAATAATTGTAGTTTTTGATTAAATCTGTAATTCATTTAAATGTAAAGTCCCTTTTTCTGATTGTTTTCGTCACATTAACATACAGAAAGTTAGATTTTGTTTGAAGAATTGTAACGTGATAGAGAATGTATAGATTTCCCCATTGTTCAGTCTCGACCTCAGTAACCGTGGACAATCTTTAAGGTGTGTTTTGATATCGTGACATCCTTAGTCTTGATTAGAGATTGGTTGGCATCGTGTTTTATTGTCTGGTGATATGTTTTGGCTCAACATTTAGCTAGTAGAGCTGACAGCAGATGAGTCTGTGTAGGTGTGGGCAAGTGAACGTGTCCTTGGTATAAAACTGAATTTCTAGCGTGCTGTTTGTTTGTGGGCTGGATGTGAGCCCTGCCCATCTCCATGTGGCATGCATTTGCTGAATCTAGTCAATGATCATTTCCAAAACATATTTCCCGTCTCTGCTTTCGTCCCACATTTTTTGCTTCAACTACTACTCTTTGTTATGAGTCAGGCGCTTCTCGGTGGAGCTTATCGCGCACGCATTTCAACGAATTTGTTAATCTTCGCGACTCTGCAAGCATGAATAACAGGCTAAAAGGTTAAAATAAAAGGTATCAAGCTGCTTAAGACTGTTTCTATCCCCACCAATTGATTCCTGCTTTATAATTCATGAGGCAGCCGAATGGAATGATATAGATTGTTGGAGAAGATTACAGATTGGCGTAAGATTAGAAAAACACAAAAGCTTTTCCTCATTTCCTCTCCCCCTTTACTCTGGGGCTATCAAAAACCAATCAATGCACTTAGCTCTTAAAAGTGTCTGACATGATAGCTGATATACATCCTAAAAATAGTCACACTTGCCCTCGATCTAGGCATTGACTCTCCAGTATTTTGGTCATCTAATTTCTCGGTGGGATCGTAGCTAGAAAGCACATTTGGTTTCGTGGAATAGTGGGCTAAAGTATATCATCTTTCCCTATTTTGGACTCCAAGGGGGAGTGAATAGATCGCAGCCAACCAGGAAGAACATGACAGTTCCTACAGGGCTGGATAGGGATGGATAGAACATGTTTTATGGAAATTGAACCTCAGCAATTATCAGAAAAGGAGAATGTGTTTCAGTTAACAGCCCTCCCAAGGCTCCACAATTTAAATGAGCTGTGGTTTGCAAGTCCAGCGAACCAGGCAAAAGCTATAACTACTTTGGGTCTGTCCATGATGGCAAGGACAATCCCAGTCTGCCTTAATTCCTCCTCTGGCATCTCGCTACACTTTTCACATGACATCTAAGCTGTATTAAGCCACTGCCTTCTGACAGCTCATCAAAATACAGTTGCCCTTGCTTCCTCTTTCTCCTCATTCTGTCTGCGAAAGGAGGAGACACACACACACACACACACACACACACACACACACACACACAGACACACACAGACACACACACACACACACAGACACAGACACATTAGGACTGAAGGGATATATTTAAGAGGATTTCTGATGCTACCGGAGAATGAAAGCGTGTCTGATTCCACAGTAGAATGAATGTACAGTGTAGAGCTAGTGGTTTAGTGAGTTGTAGAAATATATATTATAACAAGGTTTTTATTGACCAGTTAACGTGTATATGTTAGTTTCAGTCCGAGTCTGAGTACTGTACCTTTTCCTTTGTGAGTAGCCTTGAATTGGCCTATTGCCTATTGTCTATTGCTCTCCTATGTTTAATTGTCATTTTAAGGGCTGTAGTTGACTGTAATCTGACTACAACTGCACAGGAGTTCATGCAAAAAACCATTCAATTTGAAAAGTACAAGGAAACGGTGTGTTTGTAAAAAGGCTGATTAAACTCACGATTCCCTCATAAATCTTCATCTTCTCCTTTCTGCGCTTGTCTAATATAATAAACTAATAACATTTTAAGCCGACGAATACAAATATTTGTTTGACTGAGACACCATCGATCTACAGCTTGTCATTTTGTCTGGTGTCGCAAAGTGATATCACATTCCATTTACTGATCAGAGAAGGATTTAATGCAGTAGTAAATTCGCTCATTGACACTAATTGATGTTAGTAATTAAAAGCCACACGTGCGCCCTGTACATCCTAACTCCTTGTGCCCTTCCCCCCTTGAAACCACCTCTTTGTTGGAAGAGAACTAACCTGCAACTTCTTTCACAATGATTCAGGGTCACTCACGTTTAGTTTTGGCCTAACCCCCTCCTGCACTCTCCCTTTCAGTCTGCATATAGTCTCCAGATATAGTCAATTGACTGATGCTGCCCCGGTGCATACAGCTTTCAAAATCAATGCCTGGCCCAGCTGGAGGGATGCTCAGCAGGCACCACAACATTGACAAAATCTGCCTTGAACTCTAACACAGATTGGTAGTATGTGGCTGTGTGCTGCCATTCCCAAACGTCCCAAAGGAATTGGCCTGTTACGTATCTGCTCTACTTTTCCTACCTCTGCCTTCTTTCACCTTTATTCTCCACGTCATTGTCATTGTGCCGCTGTCCAGATAGTGTGTGGCTGTAAGGGCTACACAATGTCTGGCAAACCTATAGAGAGTCACATCTGGCTCGTGCACGCTTCACTGTCTCCCATGCTTGCCTGTAAGGTCATAAAGGTGCAGGGGAAAAGAATGAAGGACAGTTGCACTAAAATGAGACAATATTGGACTTTGGAGGATGACCCCAGCTCAATGCAAACCGTCAATAGGCTTCTTCTACTGCCCTGCCTTGTATCAACCTTATCTACATGTTAGTTAATCAGACGGATTGACATCAGTGGAAATCATTGGAGAGTAATTGTATTGAGGATTTGGGAGTGCACCGAATTGAAAAAATGACTCAAGCCAGTCTATTGGTCAATATGAATGGATCCTCCCTCTCTGTTTTTATAGATACCTTCCCCCTCTCTCCCCCTCTCCCTCTCCCTCTCCCTCTCTCATTGAAATGGAAGTCTTTTTTGTATGCATGCAGCTTAGGAGAGGCTGCTTTTGCTCTTTTGAATGCTAATTTGTTTTTTGTTACCTAAATGAAAGCTACATAAATTAATTTATTGCGTGAATGTGTAAATCAAATTGTGTATGGAATCAAAGACAATGCTGATCTGAAAAGGTCTATTCATTTCACAACTAAATCCTCCCCTTGAAAACAGCATTAATAAGCAAAGCGCACAGCTTTTTGCACCTGTGTGTAATCCTCTTTGTGCTGGCCTAAATGCGCAGAAGCAGTGTACTATTGGGTGAAGGGCATCAAGGTGTGCAATGAGCCACTGAGGACTATCAGAGCATTACGTTGTGCTGCTGTGCCGATGCATGCACCAGCATCCATATTTAAAATCCTTGTGTCACTCACTCATTCGGCTGCAAGGGGAGTCTGTACTTGTCTATATTTGAGTCGTGACTATCATTTTTGTTTTGTTTTTTGTTTCCATTCCCCTGATGACACTGGGGCTTTTGTGATTCAAGTAGCAGGCATCGTGACAAGAGGGGCTACTGCGTGGGAGGGATTGAGGCCAGGACTATATCCAGTCTGATGGCCACCATCATGTCTAACAACGGCATATTCAGTTGCTCTTGGGGCTCAAATTCCTAACTTAGACGTGGCGCTCAATGATACAAAAATACAGGCGATGATGTTTTACTGCCAGCCTAAAACACAGGGGCTATTATTAACTGATGCTTCCAAGACGATGATTAAACCAGCAGGTAGAAAAGGCCAAGATTGGATTGTAAAACATGTTAGGAGACATGTGGATGGGGATGGTGCGCGCATGTATATCTGTGCTTTTGGATTTAGATTGAACAGTTGTTTCCACACAGTGAGGGGTGGCTTCAGCAGTAACCCGATCATCCTGAACTTTGCCATTCCGATCTCTCTTTTCACTCGCATCCGGTAATAGCCAGCTGGTCCTCAACCAGCACCCTCAGCCTTTCTGTTTCCAACATCTCTACTGGGGCCTTCCAAGCGCCCCCCAGGCTGCATTTTAGGATTTGGGGGCCATGATGCAAGAAGTCTATTGATTTTCCTTTCCTTTTCTCTTTTGAGAGTGTGTTATTGCATCTTTTGCCGGTGTGTGCGGCTATCAATAGTGTCCCAGCGTGATCAAAACATCTGGGTCGATGTGCGGGTTAATTTTCTGGTTTTTGAAGCCTACCGTACATGCATAGAATGTGGACAGGTGTGTTGGAGGCTGAGTATGCCTTCTTCCTCGTCTCAAGGCTTCCCCTCTTCCTAACCATCTGTCCCGCCCTCAAATCCTCCATCCTCTTCTCTCCTCTCCGGCACAAAGCTGCTCAGTTGTTCATGAATGTCAGCTCAGTGCTCTCTCTCTCCCACTCAGCCCACCAGTCTCTTCCTTCTCCTGCTTATCTCCCAGCCGTAGTTCGCTTAGTGTGCATAGTAAGAACGACTGCAAATGAGTTCCTTGAACCACAGGGACCCCAATAAATAAAACTGTCAGCCAGAGATGTCGAAAGGGAAAAAAAGAGGGAAGGAGCCAGAGGCGCACTCTCACTGAATATTTCATCACCAGCAGCAGCAGCTCCCTGACACCCTACCCCCATCCCCATGCACCATCCTCGGCTCCTCATGCCATCCAACCCCCTTCGCCTCCGTGTTTTACCACCCCTCCTCCCCAGACTGGCCCTTATCATATTCTCCCCTATCTCCGCATAGCAACCAAAGGCTTCTGCCAAACAACACGGCCTGGTCTTCACGACTATGCAATAACAAAGTTTATTCAAAAATCCCCTTAAACGTAGTGGCGTAGTAGCAAAAGACTTCATCTTAATCTCTGTTGTAAAACTTCACAATTGGCTGATGTGACTGACACAGTACAGCGATACATGTCAATCAAACACAAAGAGATCCTTTAAAACAATAATTGGCTCACTGCTGGGTTTTTAAACTTGCTACCATCCCTTGGCAAACTTAAATTGTTGCTACAATACACATCAAAATTTTCTAACCACTTGACTGCTCCTTTGTGCATAGTGGGTGAGGTGAAGGCAATTAAGGGAGCAGCACTTTATCAAGCCTGAGTAGACTTGCAGTCAGAGGTAATGATGCTCACATGTTTTTGGGCATATACTCACAGACCTACTGGTATGCTTTTTGCATAAGGAGAACAATGCCGGGCTGGTTGAGTTTGCCTGTCTTAACACAACAAAGAGTGGGCCTCTTACAATTCTGTCCCTTTTAAGAACCACTAGAGACAGGATGAAGTTGCTTTATAAACATTTGCGGAGGTAGAAGTGGAGCGTAAAGAGAACGGGAGACTGGCTTAGAAGCACTCTTTTGTTTGGCTGCAATATTCTTAATGCTCTATCTATCTGCTGTGTCCTGACGTCAATGCTTGCTGAGCCGCATTGGTGTCTGTCTTCTTGGCTGTTTTCCGTAGAGAAAGAGAGAGAGGCATGTTTGGACTGGAGCTGAGCTGCTAGTCGAGACCTCTGGGAATGGTTCGCAAGCCAGCTCTCCGACACTAGAGCAACCCCCTCCTCCCCTCGCCCCCGTCTCCACGCGCACACACAAATACACTTCCCTCGCCTCCTTCATAGTCTCTGTCCGTCTGGAAGAGGCTTGTTGTTACACGATCACTTGCCAATCTAGCCCCTGGCAGGCAGCGAGGCAAGCAGGGCTCTCCGCATCCTCCCTTCCCCCAGGAAACAAGGCCCTATTTCAGGTGTTCCACTCCACAGCTCCCGGCGCCGAGCTAGACAAGCTGTTCAGGGCTCCTTGTTGAGGAAAATAGCATGTCAGTCGTAAATGATGCTGCTTGAAAGAAGATGCATTCTGCACCTGAATATTTGCCTATGACCAACGAATACCAATGAAGACTAAAATCATACGAGATTGATTGTTGAATACTGAATGACTCAGGACATTTGCATACGTTTGGACTAAACCAGGGCTGAATAAAGCACTTTAACTCTGACAATACTAAAAAGTATGTAGAAAATAGACTACCGTATAAGCTATTTAGTGTATTGTAATAGGGATGATTGCTATGCTTGCCAACATTGCAACAAAAATCATTGTGGAACTTCTTTGTTTTTGTTCTGCGGTTACGGGGAAAGCTCACCACAAAGCTATCAGAGTGACCATCCAGATTAGAGCGGCTGGAACGTCCCCTGTCATTTGTTCTGTCTTTGTTTACGTGGGTTTCTGCCCTTTTAGTTTCTGCCCAAAGATGAGGTTGTGGTGGGTGGCATGTGTGCGCTCCTCCACCCTTCAGTGAGTCAAAGTAGCACAGAGGAGATTTTTAGCCCGCACGTGTTGGGAGACTAAGCCGAGCATGTGTGAGCAACTTCCAAATTGACTTTGTGACTCAACCACGCCTGAGACTTTGAGACCAAGAGTGACAGAAAATCAACTGGAGGAGGCGAGGATAGAGAGAGAGAGGGAGGGAGAGAAGCCGAGAGGAGAGGCTTCCTTCTCTCCCCGGCTAATTTGGAGCTGCCATGTGGTGTCGGGAGCGCAGTAGGAGGACATGAATTTCATCTGGTGGTTTTGAATAATCCGCAGTAGTCATTATAAGGGTAATCAAGCCTCCTCTGTGTTTCTCCTGCTGTCAGTCACCGCCAGGCCTCTTTGCATCGCACCCTCTCCCATGTACTACATATGTAAATGGATTATGCATTTCTTTCAAATTGGAAATACATATTTATGTGAAGGTTAGATGCATTATGTAAACACACTACTTCCTAAAATTGTTTTCGAAATGCTGAGTTGTGAATGGGAAGTTAGATTTTTCTCGAAGAAGTTTCACAGTAACTGTTACATGGTTTAATATTCAGGTTTTGTACGATATTAATACATATCTTGATCTTTTGGCGTATCCTGATGATGATATTATGTCAATCCAACATAAATGTGGTAAAACAGGTCTTTGGTTAGGTGTTACTCGAGCTTTAATTATCAGGAAAATGTAAACTGTCTGTAAAATGTACCACAAAAGTTCAGAAATATCACCATATACCCTCATTTGCAAGTTTACAACATCACTTTTTAATTTCTATTTTTAATCAGCTCTATTTGTAGTGTGTATTTCTTACTATAAATGATATTTTCAATATTAAAATGTTGCATAGCTTCAAAACAGCATTCACAATATTATACATGTTTTGATATATTGCCCAAACCTAGAATAATTATATTAAATTAAGTTTATGCCAGATTCCCTTTCTGATGCTTTTGTCTACATTTGCACACTCAACAGCTGCAGGACCCCCAGACACCTCTCCTCCCCCTCTCCCCTCCTCCCTTCTCTAGCTCCATCTCCCCCCACCACAGAGAGAATACCAGCCTGCTCCCGCTCCCCAAACGGACTCCACACTCCAGTAACAGCTCACTGTTGACCTTTTGCACATGGGGTTTCCAGGAGCCTTCTCATGTAGCACCCTGTCCTTACTTCACACCCAAACCTTGGGGCATGCTGGTTTAATTGTCGCCCTGTGATGGGGTAATCATGCCGGGTGTGTACTGTATGAACAAGACATAGCATCAGCTACGTTTGCAATATACAAAGCTAACTAAAGTTGATCTAGCTCTAGTGTTGTCAAAAATAACTACAGAACCACTTAATTATTAACAGCATTTGTAATGGAGTTTTGTCTTATTAGAGATTTTGTGTTGAAAGAACAAAATATGAAATAAATAATGCATGAAAGTTCTCATATAATTTACTCTGGTAAATGTATCTCATTACAAAACTTTGAAAACATCCAATCATCACCCCATCCCCCAGGTCTTTTCACCTGCTCCCCTCTCTCCTCTCGCGATCCTCTTTTCCAAACCATGTCAATACCGATGTGTAAAGGTCACCCTGGCAACAGAGAGGCAGCGGTCGATAGAGAAATAAATAAGCAGAAAGAAAAGGGAGAGAGGAGTGATGGAGGGCAGAGCCTGGTGATCGCGGGGTTAACTACAGGCCAAGATCTCCAAAGCACACTCCAAAAGCAACAGCGTCTGGGGAGAACCAGGCTTTCACTTTCCCTGCCCTGTCTTTGTATGTATGTCTCTATTACTTGGTATTATTCCCTCTCAGTGACTGGTCCTTTTAGTGCGCTCTTGTTGAGTGTACAGCCAGGTGCCCTTTGTGCCTCCACTTGCCTCTAGGGATAAACACATGTAAAGGTTATTGAAACCTATTAGGACAGTAACGTCAACATGATATTAGTAACTCTTGTTTGCTTCTCTCTGCTTGCATTCAATAAGATACTCAAAGGTGAAGACCCAAAGTTTTTTGCTAAAGGATACAGTGGGAGGAAAACGTTAAAGAGCAGGGAACGGGAATGCAGTGGGAGAAGACAAGAGTTTGGTTGTTTAGTGTGAATCCTCAGATCAAGTCGTGACTCCTCTTTAGGCTGTGTGAGTGTGTGACTGTGTGCTCGTCCGGGCCACACATGGGTCAGTGGAGGTCACTGCTCCAGAGCTCCAAAAATGGGCAGCCCTTCCAGATCCGCTATGGACCCATGGACAATCAGGCATTCTGTGAGCAAGAGGCAGGCGGGGTGTATTTCCTGGATGTGGGACTGATTTTTCAGGCTTCAGGCCAGACAGAAGGGTGGCCTTTGTTCCTGCAGTGAATGACACTGCTGACTAAGAACAGGCCGAGGGCAGTGGGAAGAGGAGTGGGCTCTATTTGTGTTCTTCACTGGCTTTTTTCACGCTCTGCAGATGTAAAAGCCCTAGTGTTGGAGAATAGTGAAAGACTCCATAATGCACTAATGGGCTGCGTCTAGAAGAGCGGGTCTGTCTGTGCAACTGCCAAATTAGAAAGCAGACCAGTCAAATGTAGTCATTATATTAATACTCAGCCTGCACCATGGATAAAAATGGAATAATAAAACACAGAACTAAATTCTGCTGTCTTGTTTCCTCAGGTCAGTGACTTCCTGTCAGGCCGCTCGCCTCTCACACTGGCACTGCGCGTCGGAGACCATATGATGTTTGTGCAGCTGCAGCTGGCAGCACAGCAGTCTGGAGGACCTCAGCTCCAACACAGACACGTCATCACACGGGGCAGTGGGGACAACAGTGTGGCACAGCCCACAGGACAGCCTCGTGTGCCTCACCCGCACCCGCACCCCCATCCACACAATCCACACAGTCCCAGCTCACACGTTTCTCCACCTCACCCATCCTCCAATCCCTCCTCAGTGCCCCTGTCCTTCCCCATGCCCCCCACACACCACCAGCCACTGCCTCCCATGTACCACCAGTCAGCCTCATCCGCTCAGTGTAGTCCCCCGACTCCACCTCCTCTGCCCCACTCCCCTCGGCCATCCCAAACGCCTGCAAGTCTGTTTCGATCTCCAGCTCATCACCATCATCACCATCACTACTACCACCAGCCTTCGTCAAGCCAGTCCAGCCACAGCATGAGCCAGCCCAGCCCTGTAGCCCCAGTCCTGTGCCCAGAGGTAAGCTGCTCTGGTGTAATGTGTTTAGTACAGTCTTAACAGAATGAAAACAAAGGGTTTACCCAGAAACAGCCATCTCATGTTCTGATGAGTGAAAAGGCAGAGGAGTAAGATTGCATTGAATGCCAGACAATCATTTACCTAACACCTAACAACCTTTAACATGACAAGGGACTCAAGAAAGCTGCACAGGGATTGTGATGGTATATTAATGTGTAAAAAGTAGTTATCATCAAACAAGAACAGGTCATGTAAGTATACACATTATGAACTTTACTGTTAGGTTTCAGTTTAACTTTCACCTCGCAGTATTCTGATTCTGAGTTAAGTTAACCTGAGACACCTGTCTCCTAATTTGATCATATTGCATATTTGGTTACCTACAGTATAGACCAGGCCCTTGATGGACCTAGGAAAGGTTATGTTTCCTGCTTAGGTTGCTTACTGGACATATATAGGTACTTATGTTAGGTCACCAAGGGGTAATTTATACATGCTAAATGTTGAAGTGTAAATACCAAAAGGGTCAGGGGCATCTTCAATAAGAAACTGTGTCTTAATATGCTGTCCATATGTCTTCTGCAGGCAAACTGCAGCTCCACCACCAGCCCAAACAGTGGCAGCAGCTCCCCCTCCTCCCCCTCCTCCCCCTCCTCTTCTCGCTCCCGCAAACCTGGAGCCATCATTGAGAGCTTTGTGAACCATGCTCCCGGAGTCTTCTCAGGGACCTTTTCAGGTGAACACACTTTTGCATTTTAACCCTCGGCACATAAAACAAAAGTACAAAAACAATACACAGTAAAATAAATGCATGTATAATTCAAACATTGTCTTTTCCTTTTTTTTAGGCACTTTGCACCCAAATTGCCAGGACAGCACAGGGCGTCCCAGACGAGATATTAGTACCATCCTCCAAATTCTTAATGATCTATTGAGTGCGACTCGTCACTACCAGGGCATGCCCCCCTCTCTGACGCAGCTGCGCTACCAGACCCAATGTGGGTCACCCACGTCCCCATCTCCACCCCCGTCACCCCCGGTTACTGGCATGGCAGAGCTTGCTGCCAAAGCTACCTCAGTGCCCTCCTGCAGCCGCAGCAGCCCCCGTCCGGCCCTTCATCCTCTGGTGCAGTGCCAGAGTGAGATCCACATGTGCAAGCCTCCCGGTGAGTGACTCCTCTGTCTGATCCTGCTCATACAAGCATGTCATGAACACAACCCAAACATACACATGAAGTCATTGTGGATCCATCCCAGCTCTCGTAGGCCGATGTTACTCCATTTGTAGTGAATATGTGACGGCTGAGCCCATATTTTACACAATACTACCATTTAATTTTAATCTTACTGCTAGATGTAATTGCTAGTTAATTGTCTGTTTATCTTCTTGATTTAGTCTGACTCACTGCTGTTGCTATTAAAATGTTTAATGAGCAGTTACTTTGAGGCAAAGCAGTTGAATGAGAGAACAGCAGTTATATCTCCCTTGAGAACAAAGGTTGAGCGTTTGGAGCAGAGAGGGGGATCCCCTTAGTAATGCTATACTCTGCAGACCTGTTCAGTCAGGCTCTACCTGTCCTTCTGTGCAGTATGCTTTGTTTGTGTGCACCAAGGAGATAGTTTTACCCCTTCGAGCCTGGGCTGGGCTATGTTTAGATAAGATTAGGCTTCTGAATCTTGCTCCTAAAGAAAGACTACAGCTGGGGCATGTATGGGCCCAGGCTATAAGGCTGGACAAACCCTGACATACCCAGGCCCAAGGGTTGGAGCAGGACAGGTTTGTGCAGTTAGGATTATACACTGGAGGGGCTGTTTTAAAAGCTTTTTCCTTAAGAAAGACACAGGATGTGGAGTGTTGGACAGATGTCCAGCATCGATAACGTTCAGTCAATGTTGTAAGGTTAGACTTGCCGCGCTGGGAGAAACAGCATTGTCCTCTGCTGCCTCCTTATCTCCTGGCGAGGAAATTGAGCTACTGTGGTGAGCTATGGGTAAATTCTGCTTAATAGTTAGACTGGAATGGCTCTCCAATGCTGTGATTAATGTTTAATGTTTTCTTTTGTTTGGAAAAGCAAGTGCATACACTTCTATTGTGACTGTGCTGCTTTGTCCTCTTTGTTTTACGGCCATATGTACCAGCAGAATGAACCAGTTAAGTTGTTGCAGTCATAAGAGTTGGCTTTGATTTATAGTCACTGTTGCGTATTTTGTGCATCACACTGAGTGGCCTTACAAGCGCGCATTGAACAGATGGAATAACACAGGGTTATTTTCCTAACTCAGGGAAGACCTCTCCTTGCCGCCCCCTCCTCTTCCTCTTGTCAACTTTCTCATTCACATTCTGCAGCCCACGCCACTGTTTCCCCCATTTGCTGTCCAAAAAAGTCCTCCTGTAAAATCCATCTCTCTTCCTCCTAATCACCCACTCTCTCTTTCCATGTCTGTGTTGTGCATCAATACATTGTCTGTGCACATTTGCCCTTTAAATAGAAGATGCATTCCAACATGCAGCCCTGAATAAAAATTTGCTTTGTGCGCGAGAGGGTAGTGAGACGCGGCGGAAGACGGGGGGTTTCGTAAATTCACATCACTAAGCTCCATTTATCATGCTAGTGTTTATTAAATCCAGCCTGTCCAGTCCACGCTGCCTATGTCCACTGATTAACCATAGCGTTTCCAACTTTTCATATAACTTCACACAGTAGACGATTGTTGAACAGGTAACTGGTAAAGCTCCAAAAGACAATGAATGGACTGCTTTTTGTGGAAATCGTTGTCCCAAACTAGATGACTTAACAGACCACTGTAGTCTTATCAGCTGATACCCAATATAGGACTTAACATGCCCACTTAACTTCTCTTCACAGAAATTTGCTCCGCTAACTGAAATAACCCGCTGTTTTCCATGCGATTGAAAATGGTGTGTGCGCAGGTTGAGACAGCGCTCTTGAAAATGTCACATAGCTCGGCTGTCTCCTGAGAGCCTTTACCCTTTCCTCTTGCAAGTTCATGTGCGAGGGGGAGATGACAAGCGTAAATAAAAAGCTCAGAAACATACACGCGGGAACACATAGTTGACCACAAATGGCTGCTTTAAAGGCCAGCGCTGTGGTTTGGTGGCTCCACTCTGTAGTTTTTTGCTGACAGAGATTATGTGACAAGGTTGGATTTCGAACAAGCCTCTGGGATGTCCCGCCAGGCTGATTGTTAGCTACATTCCAGTACTGAGAAAGATGGACCCCCGCCCCTGGTCCACCCTCCTTTCTACCCCAGGCCAGTGGGCTATTGTCTGGGGGCCTGGGGGCCTGGGGGACAGGGGCCGCACACAGGGCACCGGGCAGGGCCTTTGTGGGCTAGAGGCAGGGGGCTGAGGAGTGGATTAGAGCCTGGCTTTTTAGTCCCCCAGCAGCTGCTTTCAGGAAGAGCTGTGTTATGGGTAAAGGTAGTGGTAGAACTGTATTTGAATATTTACATAAAACACATTAAGTCCTTTTACTGGGATCTCTCACAAGATTCATAACTGACAAAATGATCTATAATGTTTACATTCTCCTGCCTCATTTTCATTATCCCATAGCTGAGCACAGGCGAGACAGTTGGGGGGTTGGGGGGTTGGAGCGTGCCCCCAACCAACCATTGAGTTATTAAAGCACATTATCCACTGTACAGCTTTGGTGCGGGTCTACAGTGACATACATGAGCTGCCGGTATCTCTGTGCCAATGCCCCAGTGACAACAACAGCAGCAACACGCAACTATCTGGCAAAGGCAGCCAAGCACATTAGGTGCCCTTTCATACTCGACAAGGAGAGGAGTGGGTGAGCAAGAGAGAGCGAGAGAAGGAGAGAGGGGGAATGCAAATTAAGTCTAAAAGTCATTGAAGAGCTCGTGTCCCTGCAGGGCTGTCACTGCCCTTTCATAGCCTGTCAAAATGTTCATACTTACTTGAATGGGATTGGCCGTTTCTCTTTGGTGCATTTCATTTGGTCATAGAGGACAAATCGTTCCGTTCTGAATTCATGCCATTTGATTCTGCACATCTCAAACCCACACATCATCTGACTTTGCTGCAATGTGAATCTCCATTTCTATCTCTTTTTATTCTTCTGTTGCCCACATCCCGTCCCTCCCTCCTTCCCTTTTCCCCAGTTCCCTGGATGCTGAGCAAACACAATGTTCCCTCTGCAAGATCACAAGACTTATCAAGGCAAACAAACAACAGCACTAAGACAATTGCAAATGAAGGCCAATCTTTACACAATCAATAGCAGAAGAAGCTCCTTTAATCTCCCCCTGCGTCCCGCACACTGCAACCCTCCTCCCTTCACCAGCTCGCCCCCCCTCCACCCCTCCTTCTGCTGTTGGTGCTCCCTATCTCTGTCCAGCCCTTGTGTTGCTGGGCTGGGCTCATAGGCGAGGAAAACTGACTGACGCATCGATTATTCATAGATCACCCCTTCTTTCTTTTTCTCGCTGTCTATTGCTTTGCTCGCTGTCCCTTATTGTGTACTACTCATAGATGGAAGAGTTTGGGGGACATCTGAACGCTTACGATTGAGTTGTGGTGCAATTGGCAGATATAAATAATCATTAACCTACTGTAGCTTTATGTGTTTATCATTTTATTTTTTATAGTTGCACTGATTACAGTATTTCTTAGTAGATTTGGGAGTACATTCTGAGTTCATTCATCCGTTTTTACAAATGATAACCTAGTTTATTTACTACTTTTCTGTACAAACAGTTTAGGTCAAATATTTGGTCAGAGTAAAGAGATACTTAAAGAGCTTTTTCTTGCACCGGGCATGTCTTTAGTCCAACAAGAATCTCTTTAGTTGACTGCAGCCCTACTGGTTACATTGACTTCTAAAGATTTCCATCAGCCATTTTTACTAGGCCACACATTTTTCTAGCACTGTAATTCAATTTTCCGTAGCGTCATGCATATTCTCTGTAGTGGTGCTAAGAAAAGCTCCCCCCCTCTGTCCCCTTTAAGTTCCGTTTCCAGTTGGCTCATTTTCGTGCCACCTCTCTCTCTCCCGCTCTCGCTCTCTGGCTGGGTCCTCCAAGGTTATTGTGCTCACGTCAAGCGCTGGTCTCCGCAGCAGGGCTCTGGGCCAGCCTCTGTGTATCCGTGTATAGTCTGTCCTTCGTAGCCAGCCCTAATAATAGTCCCACTGTCATAAACATAGTCTGGAGATCCCTGCGGCCAGCTGTGTCCGGCCTTCCGCCCAGGGCTCCGGTAGTGACGCTCATGAATGAACACACACACACACATGCACCGACACCAAGTTTGGTGCGCCTCCAAGCACATTCCCGGAGCACTTGCCAAGCCAAAGACCAAGACCCCCTACGGCAACACCAAATGATTTTATAATGCTGGTTGGCAGATTATTCATTAAACTTCACACAAGCATTTGCCCCAACAACAAAAAATTAGGGAAAAAAGCAAAAATAAACTTTAAAATAGCAGCCAATACAAAGAAAACAGGCGGAGTTGGCAGTCGCTATTCCGGCTGTACATTGTTCTATAATGTGATTGATGAAGTTAACTGATAGCCATCCTCTCTGCTCTTCCTATAAACACATTGTGCAATTGTTCATTTTGCCAGCCTTATTTCAACACCTGAGTGGTGCCTTTGGCAGGGGGATAGGCAAGAATAGTCAGGAATAGTGTGAAGGAACAAAGCCTTGGAGCGGTGTATACGGATGTCACATGGAGCTGAGGCAGCGGAACAATGGCCCTAATGTCGGAGCACCCCCCCTGTGTCGCCCTGTCGCCCCAGTACATACTTTAGTTCACTGGAGATGAAACCAGGCCTTAATAGGCCTAGGAACTAATACGGCCAGTCTGTTATTCAATTCAAACGTTATAGTTTCAAAATAAATCCTACACGTCCTATAGTAACTAATTGATGAGCAGTGTAAACGTTGTTTTTAAAAGACAAATTAATCTGCTAGTTGCTATACCACCTTGGTCTAAAGCCACATTTGTTCATTGGGAGACACACTGGTGAGTATTTATAGATGGGAAAATGGCTAGATCTGATAAGCAAATGAAGGAAGAGGCGAATTAAGCCCACACAGATTTCATTCCGATGTGGGGAGGAGGAGGAGGAGCAGCGCGAAAATCGATTTGAAAAACTGCCACCTACGGCTGATCCTTAAACCCTCCACCCTCATTTCTCTCTGTCCTTTGCTCGATCCAACCCCCCATGTGCTCCATCTTTTGCCCCATTTGCCCCTGGGGGAGGAATTCCTTAACCCACGCTGCTGCTGCCGCCGCCACTACTGCTAAGACCATTGCCGCCCCCCTTTATCTCCCTCACTCCTTCTGCCCCACCTTGCTGTCTCCGGGGAGACTTGGGGCAGCACAAGTGGGGGTTGGAGGAGAGTGAAGTGGGTGGTGGTGGAGAGGAGGGGCAGTTGGGTCAATGAGCTGAGAGTAGGAAGCCATAATAAAGAAGAAAATAGGAGAAAAAACCCTATCCCCCACCACAAGCACCCCACCTCTCTGCTTACAATTTCCATTCGCTTGCATTTTGTATTGAAAGCCAATAGCGTTGTCCTGGGCCCTGAGATGGATGGCTGCACTAGAGCTAAGGTTTAATCAATAGGTCTTTTTAATTTGCCATCGATCCACGTTAAAAGCTACTGCGGGTGCTTGGCGTGTGAGTGTGCGCGCACGTGCGTACATACAAGAGTGTTGTTGTGTGTGTTTGTGCGAACGCGTGATGTAGTTCAATGCGGATCTGAAGTGCAAGTGCGTTTTGGTGCACACAGAAGGAAGGGGACGGAGAGAAGAGATGGTCACTGTGCTGTGCTTTTGGTTTATTGACATTCGAGACCGCATTATTCAATTATTTAATTCCCAGACAGATACTAATGGAACTGGCTAATAGATTGCGGTTGTCCCCTTCCTTTCTGAAGATACGCAGAAATGGAATTAAGCTTGATTCGGCTCAAGTGTAGGGATGCATTCACATGGGACGCCCTTTGGGACTCTACTCCCCTATAGTCACATCAACAGCTGAGGAAATGCATTTAGTATGACTTCCATGTCATCTGGAATCATGTGTCCGCATGTCAGTGCTAGATGGATCGGCTGTCCAATAGGATACGTCTTACCTTGACTTATGTGTGTGTGTTGTATGGCCTTGTTACTGCAGATAAGGTCTCCCCACTGAGCCATAAGGGGTGCAATAGCAAAGAGGGGGCTGATGGTGCATTGTGGGGGAGGTGGAGATGTGATCCCAATGTTAAAGTGTGTACTTGAGTGTGGCAGTGATGCTTGTGTGTCCTAACATTATCATTAAGGCTCTGCTGCCCGTAAACATATTGACATTGTCCTTTCTTTGTTTAGTACAGAGGTTTCACCGTGAATCAATACATAAATATTTGTATACTGAATGTGCAGTAATTAATACCAATACAATGAGTACATCAGACATTGGCTTCTGCAAAGCGTCCATATACAGCGTTTAAGTTGCTCTGGGTGTTAGCGGTAGCATTCACCATTAAACCAGTAAAAAGTACACAGATTTGAGGTTGCTCTTTGTCCCTTTCACACATTAATGCCTTTATTGGTGGCGCAGATTTGGACTGCTAAAATCTCCATAGTAGCCTACTATCGAAACAAGCCTACTTAACAATAGTGGCCTCTTGATTCCCCTTTGCCAATCTTTTGTTTATAAATGGTATTAACCGATATTGGCCATTGACTAACCAAACCTCATCTCTGGTTTTCACAGGTGACCGGCTGCGTCAGACGGAGAACCGTGCCACTCGCTGTAAGGTGGAGCGCCTGCAGTTGTTGATGCAGCAGAAGAGGCTGCGCAGGAAGGCCCGGCGGGACCAGCGCGGACCCTACCACTGGATGCCCAACCGCAAGGCCGGCCGCAGCAACAGCAACAGCAGCATGTCCAGCGAGGGCTCCATGGACCTGGACTTTGAAGACTCGGTGTGGAAGCCCGATGTCAAGGCCGACCTCAAGTCTGAGTTCGTCATGGCCTAAGATAGGATATAGTATCTTCAAAAATGTGTGCAAAGGATTAAGAATCTTTGGAAGGGAGCGACGAGGAAGGCTCCGTACAGACTTGAACCCATACTGCAACAATAGCAACAGAACATTGTTTTTTAAAGCTTGGATTAGGACAAGTCACAAACTCTCCAGTGAGACTTAAACTGGACTTGAGCAAAGCAGAACTGAGGGAGATGGTGGTGGTGTTTCTAGATTATTTTGTACAACTCACTGTGGACATGAAGCACTCCACTCTGGACTACACACAGGACAGAAGCACCAGGTGCTTCACAACCACAAGAAAGGCAGAGCTACCGAACTATATGGATTATTCCTATGGGCATTCTTCTGGATCACACCTACCAAGTTCAGTTTCTACCTGTTATGGGGTGGTTGAATCAGATTTTGTTTGTTTGATTTTTCTTGCCATTTTGAAACATATTATATTTTATAAATGATAAAATATGTAGCATTATTCACAAAGCATTCAGGTTTTCATATAACAGTAAAAAATAAGTTGATTTTGCACATGATTTATAACAACTGGTGTGCAAGGAGTCAGGGCCTGAAATAGAAAAGATTATGGAAGTATTGAACCTCAGCGACATAGGGTATCAATAGGAATGAATAAACAAAAATAAATTAATATTAACTGAAAGTGCTTTAGAGGATTTTTAAACTTTAAATGTATGGAAAATCTATTTTTATTTCTCTTCCTATTCGCTGTTTTCTAAAAGCAGCAGCCCTCTGTGGCTTTAGTCAAGTCCTTGACTGCTAATTAAATGTACATCAATTCATTCGTTCAGCCCATTGATGGATTCTATTTGTCTAGCCTCAACCACAAGGAGTTTCGTAGAGCCCACCTCATGTCTTACAGACCTGAAATGACTAGATTTTGTGTATATAACTGTGACAATTGGCAAAGGTTTATGAGGGTGCGTGTGTTTGTGTAAATTGATTTAGGATGTGCCAGATTTAGTCCAAAATGTCTCCCAAATCTGCCCGTAGTATTTGAATTCACTGCAGTAAATGCATAAACAATATCGCGTTAATTTAGCCATTCAACCTGTGTGATCCAAAATAGACTAAATTTCTTTCTCCAGAAGGTTAAGTAAGTTTGAGCATCATAATTATATAGTGCCTCCACCAGTTCATTCATTGACATATCAGGTTAGGCCTTTTACAGTTTTGCTGCTACACACAGAGATGTTCAAAAAGTGGAAGAGAATAGTATGTTTTTTTTGCATGCAAATGTGTGAAACAAGATTTTATTTTCTATTGATGGGATGGAAAAAAAACAATTTGAAACTGGTGCTTTGGGGGAATGAAGGTTAACAACATGCATGACTTTGTGAAGAAAAATACAACCAATGCTGCTTTTGTTGGTTAGAGTTTTGTAACATGTCTTTCTTTTTTTTTTTACAAAGAGGAAAAAAGTGTCCTGCAATTTAAGTATTACAGACGCAAAACCAAAACAGATGAAGTTAACTGAACATTCCTGTTGTTTTGACAATGAAGACGATGGCATTTTTTGGAGGGACAAGAGACTCTTTGACGCCCCAATGTGCTGGTTTGATCCCAGGAATTTCAAGGACTTTTTAAGGATCCAGACTGACAGCCCGACTCCCCTCCGCTCGCCTGGAACCAGCAGAACGGCGGACTTAAAAGTTCGTCTCAATTTGGTATATTTCTGTCTGAATGATCCACCACCATTATTGCACTCCTAGAGATTGCAGAGAGAGATTACCTTTTTGGTGAACCTCATTGTTTTTTTAAGTGGCCTTATTATTACCTTCACTAAAAACGAGACACTTGTGGGGGAACAATGGGAATGGGGGAAATGTTTTCTGTGTATTGTTGTCGTCATCAAGGCACCATTTTGTCACTGAGGAACTGGGCATCTGTCGTTTAGTGCTTTTTAGCTGGTGGAGTCTCAAATTATGTCAAAGGCTTCTGTGCCTTAAATGTTGCCCTTGCAGTGTCAGTGTCATGCTGATTTCAAGTTGTTTTCACTGTTTTTTACACACGCAAAACTGTAGTATTTATAGATTTCGAAGGTTATTTGAGCGAAAGTAGTTCCTCAATTCTTGCCTTTTGTTCCAAATGTCTTGCCATATTTGTTGGTCTTCTTTGTTCAATACGCACATCTCCCCTAAGCAGTTGTAACCCCAATGCGAAAAGCTACAATGATGCGGAGCTTGCCGTTAAAGTTTACGCCACAGTACTTGCAGGCTGAGTGGAAATCGGCCCAGTTTGGACTACGTTGATCCTAAGAGGACGCCAAAACTACATGCACTTCCTGTTCACAGTTTAGCTCAAGCCCCTCCCAAATTTTAATTTAATTTCCGTTTGTATATGTATGAACTATACTCTGTGTGTGCCTCACTTCTGTGTAAAAGTCAAAAGATGATGAAACAAAACAAAAAATATGATAAAGCATTACAGAGAGAGGAAAAAAAACTTGGTGGTATTATTCAGATCATTTAAGTTGCCTGTTCTTTCTTGTAGCCAACTATTGAATATAACAGGATTCAGAATACAATTTTACAATGTTCTAGCTCTAGACCGGTGTAGCACATGTGTGACTGTATTAATTTATAAACCAAAATGGTAACTGTGAATTATGTATTTCTTTGTGCATTTTTTAAACATTGGGGAGACGGTTGTTATAGGGCATGGTACAGCTGATGCTAATGTCCAAAAGATATCCTTTGTTTTTGGTGGATTATAATGGAAACACACATGTTTCCAAAAAAAGGAAAAAACTAAGAAAAAAAATTACAAAAAAGTGGAAAAAAAATCTATGAATATATTTTTTTTCTTAAGCAATACATTTCAGTGTGACTTGTGATAGAACATTTTCTTTTTTTAGGTAATAAATAAATAAAAAAGACAAAATGAGTAATCAGCTGTGTGTGCGTATTCATTTCTTATTCGATAAAATTGAATGAAAGCTGCAATTCAGTCTTATGTTTCATGAACAAATCTATTTCATAAGGTAACATGATAAGAGTGGCATATTTAAAAGAAGCAAAGCTATTATTTTCATTGATAATATATTACCTTACCCTTTAGCTAATATAATAGTTAGACTGGACCATTTCATCAGAGCTGGACAAAGATTTATAAGGGACATTTCTGTGCACTTTTGTGCACAGAAAACCCAACTATCAAGTTTCTTCATAAAATATATGAACTTATTTTTGCAATAGAGCTCGGGATTGAATGTGAAAAACGTTACTGGCAGCGGGGTCAACATTTTTTCCAAAGAGACACATTTGCAAAAGCAATATCAAAAAGTAAACAGAAGAGCCGTGGAACAACATACACCATAGTTTCTATTTAGGACTGTCAGAATACTTTGGAATGAACGCTAAATTTAGTATTTAGCATTGTACAATGAGAATTAACATTAAGTTACATGAAAATTCTTTTACAAAGCTCTTTACTAATTTAGTTCATGTTCGAGTAATCCTAATAGTTTAAATTGTACATCACTAGCAAGGACCACAACCCCAGCTAAGATGCAAAGTGTTTATTGATACACGAGAAACATGAAAAACATGAATGTAAAGAAATAGAGGCCGTTTTGGGGCTTCTAGCCATGAGAGCTGTAGGCTGCCGGGCCTCGATACACTTATCTAGGAGATGAATTAGAAGAATTAGAAGAGGGTGGGAGGGAGGGGCACGAAATCACAAACGCTGATGTGTGTGACCTGGAGGCTTAAATAGTGTAGCTGCAGGAAGGGGCGTGAAAGGGGTGTGGTCCTGCGCCCGAACTTAAGATAACGAACTTATCATCATTTAAATGAAACTGAACCTATTTGCGACAAAATCAAATCACTTTTAGCCTACTAGAAGTTTTAGGCACGGGCCTCCTCCACGTTATACAGTGGATTGAATCATTGGTTGGCATTTCCAAAATGTTCAAATATTTCCAAAAAAGGTCAAACTGTGAAAACATCGGCTAGTAATTAGGAAACACCATTAATATGTCCTCACCCAGAGATCCGTGTCTCATTATGCTTTAAACCACAGGGTGTTAGCGACAGGCTCGTGAGGGGCGACCAGGACTATGAGGGGGTGGAATTGGTGGGACCATTATTGGATTTGAGTTCACTGACTACATGTCCTTTGTTAAAATCTTTTCCACGTTCTAGATGTTGCCCAAGAGATTGTGTACAATTACTGGAGACAAAGTATTATCTGGAGTTATCTGGAGCCCAACCTCATGTTATACGCATGTGAATATAATTTAAAATAGATTTTATGCACATCAATGTACTGGTTATTTACTCTTTTCCAAATTGCATCGTGACAGTGGGAATAGGGTGGATTGGCTAGAGTACTGCTGAATTGTTTTCATGTTGTCATTTTGACTGTGTCCTTTGACATAGCCTATTAGACAATCTAAGTTTTTATTTCACCTCCTACATTTGAGCCTAGGCAGATTACAAATGTCTTTTGACCTTTTCTCTTGCTTGATTTCCTTTCTATTTTCGTGAAGACGGGTTTGGAAATGGAGCTCCTACTCAGACACAAGCAAACATCCCCCTCCTGTCTGGCCTTTTAAAACATATAAAGCCAAAGAGGATCCAATGAAAGAGGAATATTGATGGAGGGTCACACATTGATCGATTCATCAATAGCTGGTGGTGATGCTTTTCTCTCAAAAGCATAAAAGAAAAGACAAGTACATAAAAGAAAATCCTATATGTAGAGCAAAGTGGCTATTTTTATTAGCACGGCACCATTTGAAGCTTTGCATGCAATTAGCATACGCAAGATCATAGATTTTTGTACAGAAACCTTACAAAGAAAATGTTTACTAATGTCAGTGTCTCTGAAATGTCATCCATTAAAAACTAAAAGGCTAAAGGAAACGGGGGACCCACTATATTTTTGAGTGTTTACCTGCTTCATTTTTCAGTTATTTCCATTTTTCCTCAGAACCATCAGGTGATGGTGTGACGTGCCTTTTTGGAACCTCACGCCCCCGACTGTCTGACACCTTCAGACTGCATCCCAGGTGTGTGACAAAGTGGTGACTCCTTGGAACCTTTTGGATCTGCATGTATGGCTTCTGAATATGTTTCTTTCAGCACAGATGACCCGGCATTATTCCAGTCCATGATTTGGACCTTTTAGGCAGACTATAAGACACAGATCACATTCAAAACACTTCTATGTGATGCTTCAGAGGAAGACTACAGGAAGTACTCTAGCCTAAACATCTAAAGCATGATGTAAAGGATGATTTTCTCATTTTTTTCAATGTCCAACAATAAACCAATTTTATTTTGGGACACTTAAAAGGCGCTGTACTTGACTTCTTTGTCTTACAAATGGGAAAATCTCAACTTGTTCATTTTTCTGTCTGCACAGGCCTGCATGCACTTGACCACACATATTAACATCAGAGCCTTGTGTCCACCATGTGTCAAAATGAACATAAAAGCTTTTGACTTGACAGAAAACATTTCTAATCAACAAATCAAAAGCTTGATCAAGCATCATAAACATTTAACTACTACTAATATTTATGGTATACTTCAACTACTTGAGTTGAAGTATACCATAAATATTTTTAGCACAATATTTGATTACACAGTATTCAAACGTGCATGGATCTAACAAAACATCAACGGTGAGTACATTAATGACTGTGGATTTCACCTCTCATTATGGGACAGAAAGTTTATGTATGTGGCAGTCTTGTCTCACCACAGGAGTTTTGTCATCATGCTAATGCTAACACCAACTTGCTAACAGTGCACTTTTTGGCTCGTGGAGGATAAAACGATGGATACAGCACACAGCGGTCTCATTTTAACCCTACAAGAGCTGCTTTTATTTCATTACTTTCATGTAATAAACATAAAAAAAAAAAAAAATCTTGTACAGCCCCTTTAAGACTACGCTACAGTTTGGATATGATATATAAGCATCACAAATGTATTTTCTGCCTATAGCTTTTGTTCCTTTTGACAAGGCGTATATAGTTTATTTACTGAACTTACTGAGAACATTATAGTTTCAAGTTTCTTCAGTCAAGCTTGTTCAAATGTGGCATCAAAAAAAGTAACTGCCAAAGATTATTATTAGGTTTCTACTCTTTTATCGAACAGTCTGGATGTGTTTTCGTATGGATTATTTCTCTTAAGACGCGGCAAATAAAAAGAGCTAAACTTAGGCACATCCCATCTGTCACTCGCAGCAAAACAAACCACAAGGCAGGAGTTGACACATATTTACAGTGGATCTCGCAGGTGCAGCTAACAGACAACAGGCTCCGTTATTTTTGACTAGGGACTGTCTCTGAGATGAAGCCACCAAACACCCAACAGCCTGTTTACACCGTCACATCTTCTCTCCTGAATCTGTCGTTCGTACATGAGCTAGAAGCAACAGCAGCAGGCAGGCAGCCACACAATGCTAAATTCACACGGGTTCCAGTCATACTGCAACTACCCAGAGAGGCTCCTTTTCTGAGAAGTCGCTGCTTATTTCTGACTGTCATTCACAGCCTCCACACTCATCTGCTGCCTCAGTTCGGCACGCTGGAGGTAACTGTCTTATAGAAATAAAGGAACAGAGAGGGGAGAGAATGAGACAGAGGGCTCAGCTGCCACCACAAACTGAAACGTTGCGGCGCAGGGATCGCGAGGAGATCTGGGGTTTCACACGTCGCCTAGTGTTTTCAGATAAGGCACGCTCTGCTGTAACCTTCCCGCCTGCAAACACACACACGCACACACACACACACACACACACGCACGCACACACGCACACAAGTGTAACAGAACGTGAGCAAGAGACAGGCCGCATCACATGACAGTGACGTTCATAATAGGGGAGTCTGGGTATTTCTATCTGATGTAAAAAGTATGTGTAAGCTCAAAAATATATCTATGTTTTTGCAAGAATTGTGCATTTTCTTTTCTTTTTTTTTGTTAAGATCAATCAAAACATATGTTTGAATAAATATACAATAATCATAACAACCACAGCAAAACAGTGTGTGTTATTTGAGATTACAGTTTAAAGAATAATGCATCCAAGTGAAAGTATAGAGCAAGGTTAAAGCAAATAGTGTCCAAGATTTGAGTCCCATTTAGTCCAGTTTATGTCAAATTTCTCCTTTTCCAAGTTCAGTCAGTATGTGATTTTTTTCCATTATGATCTCGGTCCAGTCCTTAGAATTGTGCATTTTCAACTCTTACAATACACTGACACACTGGCACTTCACTATTACATATGTGTTAAATGTCTCTCCTCACTCGTGACCCCCATTTGATGATACTTACTTCCCAGCAACGCAAAAAACACAAACTTTTTTCAACAAGAAGCCTGCTCATTAAGTTGTCTGACTTTAAAGGAGACACATTATTCATTGTAAACTGCATTATTGATCTGAAATGACTTGGTAAGAGAAACAGGTCCATTGCCTTCTTGTTCAAAACTGATAAGCTCCGCTTCTTCATAGTGACATTTCACCATAACAAGCCGACGGTTGTCATTTACGGATTTATATTTATATTATATTTATATAAGTGGCAACGTGACATTTTAGTGCTCTCCATGTATCACTAGTAGTCTTAATTTATCAAATAATCACAACTAAGTGGCTGGGATGGATGGTGAAATAGGAGTTTTGAACTTTGTGTAAACTAATAAACACTTTTGTAACAAGGTCAAGCTCATTAAAGTTTATTTTGCATGATGTGTCTCCTTTAAAGTCTTATACACCAACTGTAGATCGATAGGTTTCACATGCCCAAGCGATGTTTTGTTTTTACATGTTTTCCTCTTGCTCAACTAACTTTGCTTTTACCTTTTTTGTTGTAACATGAGAGCAACAAACAATGTGCACTCCTGGATAAAAGCCCCATCTGTACAAGGGAGCGGTGGAGCGGACACACAGCCAAGATGCATTTTCTCTGGGTCAGGGCATTCACACTCCTCTCCTCTGGTCGACCCGGAGCTCTTTGCACGGTCAGCTGGGATCGTGTTGTCTTTTGTCTATTTTTGTTTGTTCCCTGCACAGTTGAAGGCGAATAATGGATTCTGTGATATTACCTGATATTTACGCAGCTGCTAAAGGACCTTTGATATCTTCAGCAGACATTTCCACCACATTTAGGCCTTTTTCCCCACTGGAGACGCACATCACACTTCAGCTGTCCGTCAGCATCAGTTTTCAGGCCACCTCTGGACTGTGACCTTTGAACCTGGTGCTGGGGTCGTAGTTAAAATAAACCCTTGACACAGGGTAAACAGGATGTGTACAGCTCCGCAGACATATGGCACTCACTGATCAAATGCCACTGAGCTGCAAGAGTGAAGAACGAAAGAATTAGAAAACTTTTGAGTGCAACAGACAGTAGTTAAGCCAGTGTATAAATGGACCAAGCTGCTAAGCAACACATCGAACAGAGTTCTCAATGTTCCCAGTCAAATGTACTCTGGTTTATTTTAAGACCAAGATAAATACTATACTTGAAGGTCAAGGTGAAAACCCACTGAAAAGATTATGAGATGATTTTACATAAATTGTATGACAGAACTGTGTATCTGTGAATGGTTCCTTCATGGAACTATAAGAACACAAGGTTATAGTTTACACAAACAGGCAATTTGTTTGTGCATAAGCACTGAGTATTTAATCAAGCAGATCTTTAATTGGAGCCAAGGTTAGCTCCGTAATTAGCTTGCTCTCATGTATGAAATAAACCAATTTTGTGTTACTAAAACAGTCCAGACATTTCAAAGAAGAAATATGTTTAATAATTAATAGTATTGACAAAATGTTTAATTAACCTTTTTATGCATTTTTCAAACTGACTGGAATAAAACCACATAACTCGGTGTTGCAAATATATGTTTTCCACTGATAAACATCTGTGACTTAAAGGTGCTGCACCTGATCTAAAAAAACATATTTTAAACAGTTTGCTGTGGTCCAAAGTCATTCCTCATTTTCACATGAGGAACACATTCCTACCATCTTAATTAAGTACGTTTTACAACTTTCAGAGGCCAGAGCAAGTTTTGCCGTCAATTAATGCTGGTTGCAGCATTCATTCCTGGTTTGCTTACTTAGGCAAAACAAAATATGTTTTTCTTAAATTATGCCTGTCCTTTTGCAACAGCAACTAGAGTAAAAGTCAAGTCATTATTAAAAGTCAAGACACAAGATCAAAAAGTAACAATTACTGTACATGACTTAAGATTGAAATCAGAACCGAACAGCTCCACTTCTGCCATTCAAAGTATTCAAACTATTATAACCAAATGTACCATGAGCTGCACCATTTCATCTTTCTGATATAAATGTCCAACACTGCCCATAAAGGCTGCTATTTCTGTCACTTTTTCCACTATTCGGATGAGCAAGGCTGCCGTGGGACATGGGCATTGATTCAGAGGTCTGGAACCAAGTTCAGAGAACTGTCAGGTGACCCGACCATCTGTCAACGCTTGAGTCTATGGAGATCCATGCAAACGCAATTTGAGTGTTGCTCAGTCTCAAGCTAATGTGGCTTTTACGTGATTCATCATCGACTCTGTGTGTGTCCCGTAACAGGTTGAGGAGGCACAGTTAGCACATTGTGTCAACTGTCACATGTCAAATGCTCTTTCCATTCCAGTTCTTGTTCTTTGGGTGGAAATATCAGGCATCGTTCAGCAGTTGCTTCAGTGACCTTTAGCAGCTGTGAGGATGGGATTGACTGAAGCTCCTTTATCCCTGGCTCACTTCATGTCTGCCTGGCTCTTTGTCCACTATGTACTACTGTTTCAAAAGAAACCAGAACCTTATAATCTATTGTGCATTTGAGCTGATAAAATCTTTATAAAATGTTTTTTGACGACCTTGAGCACCCAACAGCGGCGGTCGGCCAAAACGTCAGGAGGAGTAAACGACCACACATAATGCACCACCCAGAGACCTACATCTGTACCTGGTTCTCTAGTAAAACCAGTGAATTGAATGAAACTTCTTTCAAACAGGGGAAGAAAAAGCATGTTCAACACAGAAACTCGGCGCCTAAGTTGAAATAATCCCCCTGACCTTCTTATTGTGACTGGACTAATCACTTTGCCACCATGTTAAGGACATTCTCCATGTTACTATTTCATGCAAATGCATATTTAATGTCCAGTGTGACTGGTTTGTTGCAGTGGTTTTAATGTATTTATGGGAGAAGTCTCCAGAGCTCCCTGAGAATGATAAAACATTTATGTGCACAAACTGTTAAAGATGTACTATGTAACTTTGATATAACCCCTTATCCCTGCTTGTTTGGAGATGTTACTGCTGGACCTGGACTGTTCAACATATGGCAGTTAACATTTCTATCTTGCATTTATTCAGTTACTAGTGGGTTTATTGCAGAAAACCAAACAAAAATAAAAGAGGCATTCTCAGCATGTTGGCGAGCTTGCCTCTAGACAGATCTTAACTGTAACTTGGCCTTGTGGTATCAAGTGCTTGTCTATATGAAGATAGATAAGTCGAATGCCATACTTCCAGCAGGTAGTTTAAAAATACTGTCCGAACCTGCATGATGAGATTCTTCAATGGCCATTACATCATCATTATGTGCAGCCACTGTTCAAACTAGTAAAAAGGTGCACATCTAAAGTCACGTTTGGCCTTGTATCACAACTACTATTATGTCCAGCGTGCCACACTTTGCTCTCCCGAGTCGTGACTATGGTGGGCTCGATGTTTAGAGCATGTCGCCTAATTAATCACACGTCCAGGGCTAATGATGAGCCGCGTTGTGTTGTCCCCGCTGCGCTGACTTCGCTCTCCTTTCCCAACTCTGGGATTTTTGCTCCGAGTAGTACCGGCACTCAATGAAAAGGGCACTCCGGCGGTTTGGATGCCCTCCAAAAGGTATTCACGCCAACTACAGACCATTAAGGGCACACGATCTTGAATCAAAGTGTCATCTAAGTAAGTATAACTGGTAAGTGTACAGTTTTACGCATCCTACTTCCTGACATTTCAACTCCTTGATCCTCACGTGTTGCACCTCTCCAGCCCTCTTGCTCCATTCAGCCACCCTTGGCCCCCATTAGCGAGTGTTGCGCCGTGAGTTATGGAGGGGGCCCTTGCAGTGGTCCGAAACAGCTGAGGTCATGAAAACTGGCAGAGTGCATGCGGCCCGTGTGCGTTGAATGCAAATGAGTTGGCTTTCCTCCAGAGTGTCCGGGCAGAACTGTGGGATCTCGTCCGTCACTCGGTGCAGTTGCTGGGCAGGACAGTGCTAATGGGGCCACCGTATGCGGGACAGTAGTTAAGACGGTGTTTAGTAGGGATCGCACATCTTCAAGGTCTTGGCTCTTGGACTCAAACACACAAACAAAGCACTTTCTGAGCAATGTTGTTTTTTAGGCCTTCTCTGGGTTTGCCTTTAGTCTTATCTTGAGGAAACACTGCGTGGGTTTAGCACAGTTTCCACTTGAGAAAAGGTGAACGTCAAAACCTCCCCCAAAAATACACACAAAGACGTGCACGAGCGGTGAGGTTTGTGATTGCACGTTTTTATGGTGTATATGTGGGTTCAAGACATTTCCACTGGGTGAACCCAACAAAACCTAATGTTAAAAATAAAGACAAATATGTTATGTATTGTTTTACAGTATTCCACTTAGTTTCATACCGTCTCCTATTGTTGTTAAAGCACTCTAGGTTTCAGATATAAAGGGGCAATGAGACATAAAAATGAATGAATCTGCGTGTAAATGTTGATGGAGAAAAACAATTATTCTCTCCATTGATACAGTGTGACATGCCACGTCCACAGTTCTGTTTGTTATATTTAAACTAGGCTAAAGTAGTCTGATCAATTTACTTTCAACCCCAACTAACAGACCCCAACCCATAACTGCCTGGTGCTTATCTCTCCATTTCCCCGGCATGTTTAAGAGCACACAGTTAACTCAGTGGAGAGAGGTAATTATGTGCAAATGGGGCTGTGTGGAATGCCTGATAGCGAGCGTGGCACAGAGCCCCATTAAGTCTGTTTATTTGACTTTGGTGGAAGCCCTTTGCCCATTGTTCATAAACGCCCTTATATGGTAATGGTAAACACAACATTTGGCAACTCCCTCGGTGAACACAGAAAACTGAATGAAGACAGGAAGTCTCAGCTTGAAGGAAGTGGCTTCTGTTACCGTGGAAACAACTTGAAACCCTGAGCAGTGCATCGAGAGATAAAGGCAATTACGGCAGATCTGGGTGTCTTGACGTCACTCGCATACGGGAAGAGTCGTGCAGTGAAACAGAGCTGCAGATGAAGATGCAAAAACTTTCAGAAAAGAAACTTTCACATGCACTTTTCAAATGAGATGAGCTGAAAATATTTGGCAGTGCTTTCCAGAGAACAGGTGAAGTGGAAAATCCCCATATGTTTGTATCAAGGACAATGCGTTTGAATAAACAACATGCAAACTGTGATATGCAAATTCCCATTATGTGATTTCCAAATTGGCTAACTCGTTCTTCTCTGTAGCATTACTGCTATTACTGCTTGTCTGAGTATAAAACATGTGTAGTTATTGTTATTGCAACCACTGGCTTGGAAAATGTGATGCTTCAAGTCAAAGAAAAACACGAGAATGATGAATTGTACAATTTTGTGCTTTGTCATGTGAGTGAAGGGAAATAAAAATCAAAACAAAGCATCTGGAACATTGGGCAACATGCGAGACACAGACTGCGTGCATACATGCATGCATGACATATTGAACAAAACCGTGGAAAATGCCAGGAGCGCATATGTCAAACTGCCACAATTTTGGGTCATGGATTAAAACATGCATATGTCACAGGGCTCATTGTGTCCTGAAGGAGAATATGTAACTACTTTAAATCACTGCCTACAACTCAAAGTGGAAGATGAGAAATGAATGTTTTTTTTATCTCTTCTATTTTTCCCTTGGTTTTATATTTTGAGACCTGACCTAATTTACAGACGTATTATAAAATAGATTAAAGCCTGTCAAGATGTGTTTGTTTTTTCATCGTCAGTGCAACACACAAATTGGATTTCTTTGTTGTTTTAAAATCTTCATTTGCATAAATTTAGCACAACTTAATCGTTAGTGTTTTTAATTGGATAAAACCAGCAAATGATTCAAAACTGAAGGTCAAAATCTTGCATTATCCCAATAGTCCTGTGTATTAGCAGGTGATTTGTTGAATAGAAAGCAGCTTTAGCCTTTAGAGAACTCCTCCCTCATGGCTCGTCTTCACCTCTCTCCTTTGCCCCTTGCTGCCTAATTACAAACTCTGTATCCAACCAGATTCAGCCCCCACTCATTAGCCACGGCCTTATCCTTTGTAATTAGCTGAAGCTCGAGCAGAGTAAGTTGGGAGAATAAGTTAGGGTCAGATTTCATTGGACCCTTAAGGCTAAATCCATACATGACAAACCTCTTTGGAACTGAAGCGTGGTGTTGAGTGGCTTTGCATGTTTTCTCGTCTGTGTTTGGGGCGCGTGCTGGATACAGAGGATTAAAGACACACAGGGGCTGCAGCGATGGGGTTCTTCTCACACTTAAGAAAGGCTTGTTTCGCACGCTGGGCATTTTGGGAACTTACTGAACTGAATAACTTTATTTTGTGTTATTCAGAATACAGTTAAAAGGAATGACTTGTGGTAACTGGTCATATAATATGTAGATTTCAAACTCAATCTAATAAAATGTATTTACAAAGCACATTTAAAAACAGTCAGAGTTTACCAAAGTGCTGTACAGACAACAATACATACAGGTGACAACATATACAAAACAGCACACAAACAACAAAAGCTTATCTCGCTCTATCTGCAGACAAAAAAGTCGTCTTGAGCAGGAAACTACAGTATAGAGTAGGATAAATATCAGAGCGCTCAGACTATAACTGCAGATTGAGAATGATTCTTGGATGAGAGTCGAAACATGTTACAAAATACATTTTTATGCAGGTATTCAGTACTCTTTCCAACACTATCTGAATGACAAAACATTCTTTATACAGAGTAGTTCGGTTCAAATGGCAGAATTAGACTCAAATAATTACAGATACAGACATTTAAATAAACATTTGAGATATGTTTGTAAAAGGAATCCATGAAAAAGTCCATGTCTTATAGTTTAGAAGTTATAATTAGCCTGTGTGCAATGTTTTTCCTGGTTAAAGTTAAACGCACCCTGATCCTGACTCTAAATCCAGATCCAGCTGTTTTTCAAGAAAATTTTAAGAATTCTTTATCATATCCCTATGAAATATGACCTGACCATGAACTTCAGTGGTTTGCAAAGAGCATCTAATCAGCAGCCATTTTTTCCTCAATGGAAGCTGTGTTATTGTGGGTCATAAAGCAAATGAGTTACTATGGTGATGATTTTATGAAGGGCTTAGTTTCTGCTCCCAATGAATGCAACTCATTTCATCTGCTACAACTAGTCTCAACTCAGTACAGTTTTGTAATGATATCTTATTAACTGTCTAATGATCCTTTAACAAGCTGGAGAGCACATTCACTGGTGTAATTGTGCACTTGTTTTGATAGATACTGAGCTTAGGGAGGATATGTAATTGCTATATCTGATTTTATTGCGAGGAAGTATGCTATAATTCACTGCTAAAGGTCATGCTGAGGAGATGGATGTTAGCAGTTGGGGATTGGTGTTTTTTCTTTTGAGGTGATATTAGATAAAAAGTAAGAGTGACCTACAGTGAGGACACTGATGAATCTTTTCTTCTCTGTCGTACACTTTGATAATTTGTTCATTAAGCGCTATTTTAAGAAACACAATTCTGTGTTCTTTGACATTTAAAAAACGTCAGTGGGCCCAACTCGGAAAATGCTTTTACATTTCTTACTGAGTATATAGATTCATATTTGTCATATGAAACTATTACATATATTATTTCCTAAAGGTACACAGTAAATTGACTTTGTCATAGCTACACATTTATAATAACGTGTTTTATTATTGAGGGCTGCACAATATAGCAATAATAAATGCAAGATATACATTTGGCACATTGTAAATATTCACATCATTTAATGTTCGCTTTGACAGTAGAATCAAGAGTCCAATGTCCAGAGTCTCTGGCCAAAACTACCTGCTTCTATTTACATTTCTGCTTTTCAAGCAGCAGGTTATTGGAAAAAAATAAACTGAACATTTGTATTTAAAAATATTGAGATATTGTACTGAAATATGAAAATGATATGAAATGTACATTGTTGTCCACACCGCTCATGCAGCCCTATTAGTGATAGGTTTTCTCTTTTTCAGGCCCAAAGGCTTTATTTGAAAAGACAGCTGTGGTGTGAAATGGGGAGGGACATTCGACAAACGGTTGAGGCCTGGAATCGAACCCACAACGTCCTAACCGCCTATACCACCACCAAGAAGATTAGTTTTGGGATGATGATTGTTGTGATTCTGGCGACTGGGCTTTCGATGGAGGAAGGAACATTTGACTTGTCTATTCGTCAGCTCAACACTCAGTCATCATAGTTGTTGGTTTTAAGTAAGGAAATGCGAATCTGATAAGGGTTTTTAGAGGGCGGCTAACCGCTCGGTATGTCACATATGCATAACTGGGTTTCAGAGTGATGAAAGTCTCGCACTGTTGTCACAGTAGATACCTCTGAGTGTGATCCGATTGTCCGTGATGGAGTGAGTGGATCAGCCGGGACCCTCCTGCCAGGACGCCCGCCCCTCCCTGCCCCAGAGCAGCGTGGTGCCCCTGGTCTTTCTGTGGGGGGTCGAGGGGCCTGTGATCAATAGGGATTTGGTGTCTTTGATTGTCTGTGGTATTCAATGTGTTGTTCTTGTGTCTGTGAGCCTGGTTAAGTGAGATGGAGACAGGGGGAAGGGGAGAGCTACACAATGTACTTAATAATAACGCTTCAGACTTATGTAGCTTTATAGCTCTGGAGGGAAGGGTGGTCAAGCGTTTTCTTCAAGGACAAACCCATACGTACTGGTCACCCTTACGTTAGTGGGTGAGCGCTTTACCACTGAGCTACCCAAGAAGAAGCAGGTAATGACAATGAAGTGTCTCCAAATCCTAAGCCAGGATGTTCGCTAGAGCAACAACAGCTAGAGGAATAGTTTTTAGAATGCATTTTGACTGGCACGTAAAGCTAGATGCCTACGATAACACCAACTCAAACTCTTTTCAGAAACACCCCAGAATTAAATCTCAATAATGATAACAATGTATTTGTCTTTTGTCGCTTGAAGGAGACATGTTACGTTTTTTCCCAAGTAGTATTGAACTATAACAAAAGCAGATCATCATTTTACATTTTGTTCATCATAAACTGCAAAATTGATCTAAAACGACATTGTATTAGAAATATGTCCATTGACTTACTGTTCAAAACTGCAGAAATGATAAGCTCCGCCTCTTCATAGTAAAACATTTACATTTTATTTTCACAAAATGTATCACCCAGAGTCTTGATTAAAAAATAAAATAAAATACAACTAAGTATGGGGATGTAGACTGGTACAGGGGACAACACAGGATTACCCTCATCCACGTCTCAATACAGCAATCAAATACAATCAAAATACAGCTTTGAATAAATGTATGATGAGTATACAGTGTTGTAACAGGGTTAAAACCTCATTAAGGTTACATTTGCATAATATGTCCCCTTTGCGTGAATGGAAGAAGGTTGTAGTGTCTCATCCCAGAGCTAAACGACTGTGCTGGGGATGGGCCTCTTTCTTGTGGTGCGGGGCCCAGGGGAGCGGACTGTGCAGAGAGGCTTTCTGTTGCCTCATCGATCCCCAACATGTCAATTAGATGGACTGGTATAAACGTGTCGTGAAGCGGGGCGAGCCTGGGTGCGGGCTGGTCCCATGTAAGCAACACCCTCTCATCGGACTGGCTGACATTGGAGCTGGATCACTTCTGAAGACCTCCTGCCATTGAGTTTTTCCGCTGTACAGATTGTTTTTCAGTTTTGACCCCGGCCTTCGCTCCACAGCCAGGCACACGTCTGAGGTGAATTACCCCCAACTTCCCCTTCGGTTTCTCTGGAGCTGCAAAAGGAGGAAATGACTTAAAACCCAATAATTGTAATAACCTCATCTTAATTAGTCTTAATCAAATAAAGCATGAACAAAGACGTAATTTATAATGAACAAATTGTAAGAATGACTCAGGCTTAGAAACTGCTTAAATAGTAGCAAAACCCTAACATCTAAATAAAGTACTTACTAAGCCTGATCATTCTTAAAAACAATCTTTTCATCATGACATTATAAGTGTTTGTTTATCATTTATTATGGCTAGTTTTTAGTTATCATACCAAGTTGTACCAGTATGAAAACAACAAAATAAACTTTTAAAATCACAGTTATTGGATGTTAGAAAGACTAATGCTGTTTGTTGTAATACAGGCCTTTTCTCCAGAGTGCTTCTGTTTTATTGACCATTTGGTAGAAAAAACAGCCTGTAATCGATGCACAGAGTGTTTCTTATCTGGGTTCTTGTAGATTTTCTCTACCCAAACTAATTGAAGGTCAAAACCAAATGCTCACTTTTATACGAACAGAAATCAACATTTTTAATCAGTGTTTCATAGACACCAATGCAGCTTAGTACACATATTCATTCATTATGACAATAGCAGCCCTGTGTTCGGCAGACATCATTGTCCTCACATATAGACACAAAAAGTCATTCGAAGAGCTCTATGAGACGATAAAATTGACCATGTCCAAACAAGCCCTCCATTACAGAGACAGATTGGGGGTGATGCTCTTGAATATAATGACAAGCAGACGTGTGTGACCCCCTGACTGCAGGTGATAAACCGATACTAGGCCTGTCTTTGGCCCTCCTCAATCACCTATAGTACTCCTCACCCCCTCCCCCTTCCTTTCCTCTCCTCGTTTCCTTAAACCCGTCATGCCTCCTTCCCCAGAGCAGTGAAGACCCCTCCCCTGTACAGGCCCCCTCGCACTGATCACTGGGATTTACTGTGCACTCGTCCACAGTCCTTTGCAGCTCACACACGCCCCTCTGGGTCGATCCAGGTCGAATTCAATTTGTAAGATATTACGTATTGATCCCTGTGCTCCATTCTGGACCCCCTCACAGCCCCTCCTTATGTGCAGGGGCCTGGCAGGGGCTCATTGACCCGAGTGCATCATCATCATCATCAGAGGAGCAGCAATGTGGCAATCTGAGTAGCATCAAGGTCCAGCCCCAGGCTTTAAGTGCTGACCCTCACTTATATCAGCCGGACAGGAACTCCCATATATGGCAGTTTATATGTGGAGGTTTATAGTGGGAATGTTGCTCTAATGAGGCCTGCACTGAAAAAATACAGTTCAAATGCCTGGTGACAGGTTGGTCGATACCCAGGAGCCCACTTTGTGAAAACATGTCAGTTTGCACCGACTGGACAAAATAACAAAACATCTTAGTTCACTAGTGTTCTTTCACTGTTTCCCAAGTTTTTGGATTTACATTTAGATATCTGCAATTTTAGAGGCTTGGCCTTTATGGGTTTGTTCACGCTTTCTTGTTGGTCCTACATTGATGGCTTTCAGTCTTCATGTGGACGTGGTTTGGTCTAGTCCTTGTTTATTTCTGATCTAGTCCAGGTTTAGTTTATGATGAGGTGAATGCTCAAGTCTAAATGCACTCCACGACATTAAAAACCTCAACTCTGTATGTTATAAAGGACACTTTGGGAGACAATGACCCTTTCAATCCTGTTTACTTCACGTGCCTGGTTCCTTGGACTTCTTATAGACATTAAACATTGCTTACCAGTGACACTTCAGTAGCCCTGTGCATCTGGAGACGCTCTGACCCAGACATATGTCCGTGAAAAACATTATTCTTGTCTGATTTTCAGCTTCTACCCCACCTCATGTTTAAACACAGCCTCTTGAGATGTTATCCACTCCCCAGCTCAGCTCATGTTAACCCTCTCCCACACATTTACATTTATTTTTGAGTGATAAACAGACCCCCCATAGTGCTCCAATAACCATCACTTTTAGCCATTTAGCTTAGCCAACAGGCCTTAAATCTTTCCGATCAATAACTGCTCCCCAGTCGCTTCATCAAACCCACAAGTAAATAATTCAAATGAGATAGTTAATCCCCTTGGAGTATAAATGCAGGGGAAAAAAATCTAATTGTGATTTGGAAGTGCAATTTACGGTTATAACATGCACAGTGGTGAATGGGGGCAACGGGAAATCAAGGGTGTACATAAATTTACAGGTTAAAATCAATGGCTGGCTCTGACTGTATAAATTGAGATCTGAAGAGCTTTTATGATGTTTTATATCATATTACATTAGCATCAAATATTCAAGAGGCTGAAGATCACTTTTCCATTAGGCAGATCAGCCATCAAAACACATCAGGTGCATATTATAGGCCACAGTGAAGGAGGTGTGAGGCACAGGCGGAGTTGTCCCAGTGTGTGACCCATCCTGCACTGGACCCATCTCCACATTGTGAACGTTGTCCATGTTTTAGATTGATAGGAAAAACTAGAAGACCTTGCACCAGGACACTCGAGATAAAATATACAGCTTTGCTCATTTAAATGATTTGACCTGGGCCCTATTTTTCTATACATTATTCATAGTTTAGTGGACAACTTTATCACCTGGAGCAAGCGACTTAGGAACTGGTGGTGGACCTGAGAAGGCCATGGTGAGGAGTAAACGTACTAGAGGTTGTATTTGGACAATAAACTGGACTGGGGCAGGAAGGGCAAGAGCTGTCTGTACTTTTTGAGGCGGTTGTGGTCCTTTGACATCTGCAGGACAATGCTCAGTCCTGCAGATGCACAATGGTCCGCTGTGGTCCACTGTGGTCCGCTGGTCCGCTGTGGTCTGCTGTGGTCCGCTGTGGTCCACTATGGTCCGCTGTGGTCCGCTGCTGTTGTCTGCTGCTACACTCAATAAGATCATCAAGAAGGCTGGACAAAATGGACATGTATGGGAGGAGCTCGTCTCTGACTGTCTCGTTTGCAGAGGAGGATGTTGTCTCCAAAATCATGACTATTCTGGTGTTTCCATCCCGCCCGCTCTACAATGTGCTGGTCAGCTGCAAGAGCTCGTCCAGCACTAGATTGTCACTGCTCCTCAGAGAGACACGGGAAATCATCTGCTGTCCAGCTCCGCGCTCTAAAATCCTTAAAATATGTTTTGGATATCTTATTTTTTTATGCTGGTCAATTCCACGTCTGTAACATTCTGACCATGATCAGGACATAAAAAAAAAAAAAACATTTTTGTCCCAATGTGGACTCAATTTGATCACGTTTTAGTTCTTCTTTAGTCGCTATTTTGACGTGAAGAATGTGCTAATTCAGAGTTATATGTGCCACCCAGTCCATGTCACTGAGAGATATGTTGTTCACTTCACCTGTCAGTGGCCCTACTGTTCTGCCTGATCCTTGCATGACATTTATGAAAGTGCTTCATGTGCAGAAGCCATAAGCGAAAACCTCACACTGAATGGTGAACGAGCAAAGGCGTAACACAGGGGCTGAGTGAGTGAAAACCACCCGGTCGAGGTCTTGCATGGCTGCCACAGATAAGAGAAATAAGGTCACATGCTAACAGGGGAGAAAGCGCTATGCCAAGGTGAGCAATGGCCATGACATTTCACAAACTAGGCTAATTCCCCAGAAAATATATAGAAAGGGCACGTTGCACATTATTGCATCACGGTGCAATCATGTTCAGAGCAGTTCACTGGTGTTTCCTTCTCTTTTTTTCCCTAGTCTCCACATAAGAAAGATTCACAACACTGTGGTGCAAAGTTGTCCACTTCATGCTGTGAATTATTATTATAAGGTGTAAAACGTCAGACAGAACAACAATGACATGGCTTAAAAGGAAGGGCCCCCTTTTATAAATGCAAAGTTATCACTGTTGTTGCATCAATAACCATTTATGTTGGCTTGACTTCACAAAATACAAAAATGAAAATCAATTATTTTCAGTCCACAACTTTTACAAAGGAACAATAAAACCTTTTCAGGTACTTTTCCAACAATAACAATGATTGAGGGTCACCCGTTAGACACTTATTGTTTATCCTCAAAAGCTTTGACTAAATTGAATGAACAACAGAATTTAGTCCTGTCTCTGTTTTCAATTATTGAGTTGGTTTTTGGCTCACAGTTTAGCATTGTCCAAGCACAAAATAACGACTTACTTGCTTTTGACCTTTCAGTAATGGCTTTGTTATTTTGCAAAAGTTATGGTCAACCAAAATATCAAATGCAGTATTTATTAGTAAATAGACATCACGTCCCCCATTGGGCTGAACTTAGATGCTTCACATCACAATTCTATTCTATTCTCTTTTTTATTCAGTCCAAAAAAGTGGTCTCAAGTATTAACATATAAATTGCTTAATGGTAATCAACAACCACAAGATGAACTATTTATAACTCTTTATGTAGGATTGATTGTTATGGGGTAAAAGCTCCTCTATGTGCCTCAGTCCTGACAGGACACGTCTTTGTCTCTCGCTGGACACATGAGGCACTGCTCTTTCTCACAGAATGGCTCTGTCCCTCTCTTCTCTGTCCTGTGTCTGTCTATTATATATATATATATATATATATATATATATATATATATATATATATATATATATATATATATATATATATATATATAATAGACAGACATTAGATAGATAGATAGATATATAGATATATAGATATATAGATATAGATATATAGATTTATAGTATTGTATTCATGCCACAGGCGACAGACAGTCATCAGAATCTCTCTTTGGGACGTCCCGAGTGGAGTTTCCTCATTAGCAGCATGTGGGATTCCCTTTGTGGGCCCTGTGCTTCCTGCCTCGAGGAGGAAGCAGGAAATGAGAAATGTGAGCTGGTTGTGACTCAGATGGTAAAATGGAAACACAAGCCTTTAAAGTGTGACTATGTAACAGTCGGTTTTATCCACAAAAGAGTTCAATTCAATTCAATTTCTTTTTGAATAAAAATCCCCAAATCACAACAACAGTTGCCTCTGAGGGGACAGTGAAAACGGATTAAAGAATGTCTGTGGGGACGAGGGACGATGTCCCAGGGTCCCCTGTTCTTAGAGCCTCCTTCCCCTAACCCTCCAGAAACCTGGAGGAGTTCCAGAGTGACGGGGATCTGACTCTCACAGGTGGACGCAGACGGACAGTGAAGCTGGAGCCACTCAGGGGGAGAACCAGTTCTTCAGGGGGAGAACCAGTTCTTCAGGGGGAGAACCAGTTCTTCAGGGGGAGAACCAGTTCTTCGGGAGGAGAACCAGATCTTCCAGGCAGATGAAGGACCGTTCATATAGGGTAGAGACCGCTTCACCAAGAGAGTAGAACGAGTGAGCAAAGGCTGGGTGACTCCTGACTTCTAGAGTTTCAGAAAACATAACAATCCTTTATAAATTAATTTATGTTTTACCTAATTATCTGTGCTGTGAAAAGGCCTGTTCCGCTGTTGCTATCTATTTTAGCCTTTACAGTTCACCTTTAAGAGCCTTGGCTTGATGGATGAAATAAAAGTTTAATTTGGGTTCAGAAAGAACACATAAATCACAGTTATAGCATAACAATGATAATGTTGAAATTAAGAAACATTTCTTCAAACATAAACATGAAAAAGTCATCCTTTTTCAGAGAGGAAAGCTTCCTCATAAAAGAATAATATTTAGGACTAAAGGCAACTTAAAGGTCTCCAGCTCATTTCAAACCTAATGAAAAACAATGCCACACACAGCACTGGAGGTCATTTATACATCATTCTTCTCTATTTTTTCTTGATCCATTTTAAATATGATTACTTCCTCAAAGTGGTCATTTACTAGTTGTAATATTACTTTCTCAGATTGCCCTCAGCTCTCTCAATTTATTGCTTTCTGAGCCTTCATTAGAGGAGAAGGTAATTTACCATATGCCACTAGTGAAATTCAGAGCCAATGCTGTGGTCCTTAAAGTGTTTTACCAATGCCATACAACATATTGTCACCTTGAGTCCTTTAGGTACTCGAGAGGATTCAAACTATGATAAAATATAATACAAAATAAATATTCTCAAGTTCATGTAAAAGATCAAATTGAAAAGGATAAGGAACATTTTCTTCAGAAAAAGTGTTTTTTCACTGATGGCACATTTTTCATGCATCACCTGCTGATCTAACCCTGCTTCAATACTTTATTTGCTTTCTTCTTTATAAAGCACTGCTTCTATGATTGATGACTAACTTGTGTTTTTCTTTCTTGGCTCATCTCTGTGAAGTGCTCTTCCTTCCTCCCTCCTGATCTCACATGTGTTTGAGTGCTGCATGGGCTCAGGTCTGGACTACATCAAACACTCTACACGCTGCAGGCGGAAGAGCCACAGGAACCATGAGGCTCTGGTCCTCGACTGTGCTGTCTATCATCAAAACATGACCCTGAATTAGTGACAGGAGCGTCCATGAGTAAAGGACTGAAGATGAAATCATTTATTGTGGTGAGAATTTGAGAACTACTTAACATATTCTATGAAACTAGTTGTTAATCTTAAGTTAGAGCAATTCATTTTAGATGCTTTTTTAATGTCAGATCTACACTAAATACACAGCATATTTCAAATATCATCGTCGCTTGTCTCCATGGAGATAGAGATGTATTTGTAGAACATTTTAGGCAGAGTCTTAAGAGACAAACAGGTGGTGGAATCTGCACCAGAAAACTGACAGTTTTCCTGTGTTTATAGTTTTTATTGCCGTGAGTTCGACTTCATTCATAACGCTGCAGCGTCTTTTCAAATATAATAATACTCCTTGAGTATTTGCTGCAGAGCCGCAAATCGAATGAAGACAAACAATTACTTTTAACGCACTTTGTTGGTGTTGAATGCCCACGAACCAGGAACACTATCAAGCACACACATATTCACAAAGACTCTGAGGCAAAGGTGGATGAAGTGTCTTGCCCAAGGACACAACAGCATTATCAGCAGTAGCGACTGAACTACAAACCTTAAGTTAATATGTAAATACCAGAGCTTCAACTCTAACTCAGGATACCTGGGATGACTTTACAGGAAAACTGTAGTTTTGTGGCTTGTATTTGAAACGTTTTCTTGTGATAATAAAAATAAAGGGTTAGGAAAGCTAAAAAATATCAATATAAGTTGACATAAATTCTATTAAAATGTACACCTATATTATGATTTTGAATCTTATTGTTGGTGTCACTTTGGAGCCTATATAAAGTAAATACATGTTCTGTTTGCTCTGTGTATAGGTTGATTGAAAAACTGTACATGTGAATTTTCTGAAGGAGAGTGTGTAATTAAATGCACGACAATGAAAGCAGATTCTTATTGTGTGGTTTTCCCCTGCAGCTTTTTGACATTTTGCAGAGCCGTCTATTTGACTCCAGTGAATGAGAAAACAGAAAAGGTTTGATTTCTGTACAGGTCTACACCACAGCCCAGCCGTGGGTTATCCACTTGTCAACAGCAAATGTGCTGATGAGACATATCAGAACTGAACTGAGATCAGACTGAACAAATCCAATGAAATATAGAGTTAGCATTAGTTCATAGAAAAACTGTTTGATACATTATATTGAGTCAAACCTTAAAGTCAGTGGGTCCAGACTCCAGACGCAAACAAAATCAACAATAGTTTTTGTCAGTAGTGAGTTGCTATCTTTTGCCTTCAGAGTGTTCTTTCTGGGCAGCTGTTAGTCACAGCTGACTTCACCCACCTGGGGCCATTTCCCCCATTCACCTTCAGACGTGTTTAGGAAAGAAGGAGAATTACTCAGAGATAACTCACCTAAATCAAAACATTTACAGACTTTCTTATTCTCTCAGTGACTAACAAATATCACAAACAAACATTATTTTTAGATAAAAATATTTTCAGAAATGTATTTTGAGTTCAAGGTACAATTATAGCACATCATTCAATATCAACTCTTGAAGACCAGGCAACCTCTAACTACAGGTAATTGTCACATACTTTTGAGTTCACAAACTCTTCAGACTCCATCTTGTCCTGCTGCGATTGGGCCCGGCCCACCAGTGGGTCTGAGATTGGACCAATCCCAAGGCAGCATTGTGGTTTGGGCGCAAGCACACAAACGAAACAAACATGGAGAAGCCTACACTTTAGCACAAATACCAACTCTTTGGAAATAGAAAAATGAAACACTTTGTGCATTTGTGGATTTGCTTAATCAGCGCAAGAGTGCATAGGACACAATTCAGTGCTACACATCCATCTGGCACCAACTTACCAACCTACCAACTTACTCACCAACAACCCCAAGAAAAACGTGAAATATTTTTTTACCAAAAACATTAAGCTACATTTTTAGATCCTATTAGCCTTTACGTCCATACTTCCAGAATATAGTGTGTAAGACAAAGGCTACAGAAGTCATATCCATGTTGGGGTTTGACTTATAATATAGAAATGATTAGAAATTATTAAAGTTTTATTTATTGACTGCAATTTTTACAAACCAATGTATCCTCTGCAGTGTGTCTTAAAGCATCAACACAAAAATCACCAGTTCCAAATGAGTCTTGCAATGAAACTCCAAAAACTCAAACTCCAAACTTTGAGTCAATCCATAGAAACCGAGGAGAAATAGATCGGAGCTGTCAGATGTCAGCTGGTGTGAGGCCGGTCTGGAGGTATTGATTCCAGTGATTGATCTAAGGCCCTGTCCATCTGCCTGAATCAGATCTTAATGCCACAGAGTACACAGACACAGAGATGAGGCAGGGGGGAGAGCCCAGAGCCCAGAGCCCAGAGCCCAAAACCCAAGACAAACAGATAAGATTTAGGCTGAAGTGGCGGGAACGCCATATCTGAAATGGGAGGGACTGTCTGGTCTCTACAGGCCAGCTGCTGTTGATAACTAATCTGCACCACACTAAAGTCCTTTTTGTCAAACATGAAACCAAGCAACCTGATAGCACAAATTAATAAATGAACAATTCTGCTCATTGTCCCATCTGAGCTTTCTTTACACAGGCACAATAGGTCCTCAGAGGGGCCCAAAAGAGCTCCTCATTTCTCTCAAGTACTACACACCACCAGGGACTGTATGTCACATGATGCAGAATGTGGCAGTGAGTGATATGCAGACAATGTCCACACTGTGTGCAGTGTTTGCATTTACAAAGTAATGCTGATGCACCTAGAGAGCATTTTCTGAGGAATTACCTAAAGACTACAGTAAAACTATGTCATCACATCTGCCAGAAAATCTTATGTAACCCACTGTTTTTTGGGCATTATTGTCCAGACTATCGTTAAATTTAAAAAAATGTTTATTACGGTGTTGTTAGCATGTATGCTAACAACAGTTGCCTTCAAAGAGCGACAGTGAAATAGAGAAGCAGATTAAACAATGTTCAGAGGAAATTAGCAAATTAATAATATCCCAGCATCCCTTGTCCTTCGAACTGCGCGTCTACTTACAGTATATCTATATATATCTATATCTCTTTTACCCATAGGCATATAATTAAGTACACGCGGCATTAGATGCTCATGTTACCAACCACTTAGCAATGTAGGTAGCATCGGCTACCTACATTGCTAAAGGCTAACTGACTTTATGTTGAGATTTCTGAACTTGTGAACTTCTTTTAAGAATATAGTGAACACAAAACATCCTCTTTTACATGCTACTGGTGAGGAGAGCAGATAAATGACATAAATTACATATTAATATGGGTAAAAGGAGCTTTCGATTTGAAGTAACTCAGAGTTCGGATCAGAGTTTAAGCAACGGACAGAGATAGAGAGATGTCTATGACTGACTTTGGACTTATATAAAGATATTCAACTTAAACAAAATATCAGTAATATTAGTTATATTTGAGGACATGATTCAATACAAACAGGCACCCAAATGCAAAATGGTCACCATAATATACGACTTTTATACAGCCAATATCTACGGCAGAAGCACTGCGCCTCTTGAAAACAGTATAATGAAATGCATTGTTTGGAATGTACTTGCCAACTTGCATCGCTCCACACTTGAAAAAACATTCTAAAGCCTCTTTCACACACGCTTCACCTGGGAATTTATCTGGCATTTTGTCAGAGACATGAGTGAATGAAGGACTGATTTCCCTGCATTTTTGGTCTGGTAAATTGGCAGGACTATCGCAGGGAGGTGCATGTGTGAATAAAGCCAGAAGATTGCCAGTACCTCTGCTGGTTTCCATGATTACATAGTTAAGTTACATTTTATTCCATTTCAATTATGCAGCACATAGCTATAGTGAATGCTGAGAGACAAATGCCAGATTAAGTGTGAAGAGAGGTGACCCACAATGTTCTGGGACTGAAGCCTGTGTGAACGGGGGTCAGAGCTTAGTGTTCTGGCAATCTGCACATGGCAATTTACTGGGAACTATGTGTGAATGGAGCTTAAGAATTGGGATAGCCTATACATTTCAGTGGCACATTGTGAACGCACATTTGAAGAGCACAAGTGTGAGTATTGGAACAAGGCCTGAATGTCTTTGCATTTACCCATTCCATTAATTGTTCTGGTAATGGTGCTAGATTTGATCAACTCTGCAACCCATGGATACTCAAATATAGAAGGTTGATATGCGTCTGAGCACTGTAGACTGCACCAAAGGCAGACACATAGTGATATGCCGTAGCTGTCAGTGTAATGCTCAGAGAAGGATTTGTGAGTGACTGAACAGCACTTCTCAGTGTCTTTGGCAGTTATTTAGAGCAGGCCTAATAACTAGTGTGGGTGGTGAATGAGGAACTATTAGCTCAATAGATGAATGGAGGAGAGCAGAGAGGCACCGCTGACTTTAGCAAGGGCTGCTTTCTATTCAGACAGCTGCAAAATGTACACCTGCCCTGATGGGGAGGGGCTACAAGAGGGGGAGGGTTCAGTGAAGAGGCGAATGAGAAAACAAGATAATGTGGCGGGAAAATCGAGACAAAATCAGGATTCTTTATTTTTTATTTTTTTATAACCTTTTTTTAATTACAGGCAATTAATACATATTTCATATGGCATGTCATCTTTATGGCAAAGCCTTGCCAGTTCAGCCTTTAGTGGCTGGACACATCCAGTAGACCTGAAGTCACTGACTTCACACATAGTGCTCTTCCCTCAGGCGAGGAGAGCTGGTCACCCCTGTTCTGACCGGTCACTGCCAGAGTAAAGCTAAATAAAGCAAGCCAAAGCTAAAGATGAAAAAGTTCAGGGATTTTGAAAAATGTTTCTCATCTGAAAACTCTCAAAAATGGCCACAAAATCAGACATTATGTTATGTCAGCCGAACATGTACAGTTTGTTTTTACATTGCACTCTATGGAAAAAATGCTCCTGCTGCAGTAAATGGACTGACCACTTGGCAATCTCCTCTTCAGATGTTTTAATAGTTCCACATTTACCATCGTGACACAATGCGCACATTAGGAAATATGTTTTCAGATGGTTTGACAGTCAAAAAAATACAATATGGATTTAAAGCCTGTGATCAAGGCAAGTGTTTATGGTCCTATATATGGTTTGATTTTGAACAAAAGTACAGCGGTAAGAGATGCCAGGCGAGGCTCAGGCCCGGATGAGAAACTGCAGAGACAAGAGAATAGGAGCTATGTGAGCTATGTGATGATGATTATCAGGAAACAGAAGTGGTCCCACCCTTCTCATGGGCCACAGACACACAGCCTGAGGGGGAGGGGTAGAGGGGGAAGGGTGAGGTGGGATAGGGCGGGACGCAGAGCAGGTGTGCAGGGTGTGGGCCGTCTGTCTGTCAGGAAGGAGGGAAGAGAACAGAAAGAGTTATTGTTTTGTGAAAAGTTAAATACTATAATTAAGGATCAGTTAACTATTTGCAAGTTCATGTTTTATGAACAAACCCTGTCAAACCAATTAATGAGTTGAAGACCAAACCCTATTACACTCAAATTATTAATAGACTTTATTGTGCAAGGACATTAAAAGGTGCACTGGAAGGTCCCACGGTTGGTATTTCTTAAATTACTGTTGTTTCTCACCTGCCTGTCTTCACATTTAGGTAAAGCAATAACACCTCAAGGGAGACTAGCAGCTGGCAGACCCTTCACTAGAAAAGTGACATAGTGCAAAGAGCCATAGAACATAGAACCAAATCAGCTTCTGTGGTCATCATTTGTCTGAAGAACTGAAGAAACAATCAATTTAACAGACAGAAAAGCTCACTTATATATCATCAACTCAATTTTTACAGTGCTGTAAACAGATCATCTAGGGTTGTCTGCATGTACCGTATATACAGTATATGGAAAAAAAAAAATATTTAATTGATTGACGATAAACACATTTTCATCATGACGAGTCTATTATTCTAAATCATGACTTGACTGATTGAAATGTGCTGCTCCTTTTGGCTACTATTTGCACTGCTTTATTGTGTGTTGTGGTGCTTCTCCTACTGAGGTCGACTCAGGACATAATGAGTTAATTGCAGGCCCATCACATGGACAAACCCAGCACCATTCACACATAGTTCAGAGGGGATTCATGGCCGGGAATAGGACGTAGAGTAGGGCCCACACATAAGTTACTGCGATAATGACCAAATGGATAAATGAGTCTTACTGATACTAATAATCCAGTCATTTGTTCCATCTGGCTGTGTGCCACAACGGATACCAACACAATAATAATTAGTACATTTATTTTTTGAAACATTTCAATCAGGTGTAAAACATTTGAGATTTTTGTCGTTCACATACAACGTTTTGTGTAAGAGGTTGTAATCTGCCTCTTACAATGGCAAAATCTTTGATATCCAAATAGTTTTATAACTTGTGATTTCAGCTCTGTATTTAAATAATTGGCTTGGGTCGCAAACAGTCAAATGTGTTGTTCTTAAAACATGTAATTTATTCTTCATCTATTGATGAAAACTGACCTTGCTTTTATCTGTTCCCTTCTCCTTCAGTCAAACTTTGCAATAACAAAGAAGAAGTCAATGGCAATAAAAAGACCAATAATGTTCTGAACGTCATGGCTGTAAGCAATGCACAGTAGTGTTGAGTTCAAAGGTCACTGAGGGCATAGGGGAGAGGTTTGTGGGGAAGCTAGGAGCTATCACAGTCATTAGTGTCTCTGTGCGTAGCTCAATAAGTTCCTCCTGCTCTGAGGGCCGAGTGCCTGGCAGCATTCGTCTGTTTTGTTAAATGTCAATAAGAAGCAGCAGTGTATCACCAGAGTTACAGGATCAATGGAGAGGAGAGCTGAGCGTAACCGGATCAGCTTGACCCTCTTCTGACCCACCAGAACACGGTACACACATGCACTCTCTGTCACCTGTCTTTCACCCCTCACCCCTTACTTTAGGCTCCCAAACAACATCCACTTAGACCTTATTGTCTTGATCCAAGGATACATTTACGTATAGTGCATACCCCTAAAACCCCAATGTGTTTTGAATGATAATTCTATAACGATTCTTCCAACAGTCCTTAGATATTTGCTCTTTAAAATATCCCAGTGTGTCCCATGCAGGCCATGCAGAGTTAGTTTCCGCTCCCTTGTTCTATTTGTGTCCTTCCGAAAACTAAAAATGACAATGGCTTCCCTGCACTTCTTCAAAAGCTTTGGAAAAGCAAATAATTGGCTTGTGACTGAGCATTGCGACATAATTAGCAGAAACCTCAGCAGAGTTGCAGTGAGTGTGCCTGTGTACACAATGAGCTGTGTGCCTTGTCAGCTGCTGCTGCTTCTGGTAAAATGCTCGGCTGTGGGAGTACAGGGACAATTTTTGCTAAGGGAAGTGGTGGGTCTTGTGGTCTCATTTCAGCCCGGCGCGTTGAAAAATGGCCAAATGTTGCTTTCATTTTGAGCCGAAAGGCTAGCAATTACACCACGCATATCACGTGAACGAGATGCATGGCCTTTTACTGCACCGCTGAGGGCCTCCAAGGTTGATATGCCAAGAATGAAAAATAAAGAGTGCACTCCTCCCCCCGTGCCCCTCCTCGCACACAAATAAACAGACATGCACACACTTGCAGTGTGTGCCCAAGCGGCTTTAGCTCCATATGTGTTCGCAGATCCTCTTTACATTCATCAGCTTCACACCATAATGAATACCTCCCAGTGCAATGAATGGATTCACAATAACACTGTTCCCGGGCTAACATGAGCTCAACCCCTAATGCTCTTATTGTTCTCTCTGCATTTGCTCCATCGGAATATAGATCAATATCAGAGACAATAGATGACCGGCAGCATCAGATGAAAACAGCCCACACTCATTTAATTGGTGGCAAGTTGTCATTAATCTCCTCTGTGGGTTCCTTTTGCATGTGTTTGCCTTGTGTTGCCTTCGTACTTTGTTTCAAACTACCTCTTGCACACACACACACACACACACACACACACCCTCATCTCACTTCTTACTCCACACATCTGGATGAAAGGCAACAGATGCATCTTTTTCTGTTCAAGGAGGACATTGATTAATTGCTGCGAGGTGAGCTGCAGAAGCACAATTAAGATTCCATCAGGATAAAGCTAAAGGTAAATAATTTATATTAACAAGCAGAGTTGACTCACCAAACATCTCTCAACATCTAAACTAAAATGATGCTTTTTCTGAAGTGCTGTGAGATGGCTTTCATAAGATGTTTGTTAATTAATGAGCCAAACGAACTGTGCATTTACGAGGACCTACTCATGTCTCAAACTGCAGCTATTTATTAGCTTTACCACATAAGGTCAGTGTTATTTCCCCCTTTGTGTCATTTTTATGAAATCCTCATAGTACACCTACAAGAACATGTCTCTGACAATGAACACCTTCTCAATGTTGTTTGTGTTTTACCACTAACATTTGAGCACTAAAATTGTGCTTGGACTTTAAAAACACAGAGGAGCACCACCATATGGCATCAGCTGAAGGAATAGAGTGTTGCTAAATATGAATTACACAAAACACAACCCCAAGAATGTTTTTTTCTTCATGAAACAGCATTAAAACATCAAAATTAAGGTAATACAATATATAATCTTTTCATTTTGATTACTTTTGGTTAATAAAATCATCACATTTATTCAGGCTTAACTAACTATTTATTTGAATAAGCAAATAATCTGACTGCAAAGCCTTTTGTCCCCAGTCCTCATCTGTGAGGCATTATTCTCACACAGACAGCCACTGATGCCCTTGACTCCAATCAATCACATGTCAATGCTGATGACAAACCTTTGCGTTTGTGCCACTCTAACATTGTGGCTAATATGTGTGTGTTTGCATAGCTACACAGCAGCTTATGTGTGCCGCCGAAAACGCGTGACATGAAAAGTTTGGGCGTGAATGAGAGCCGAAGAGGGGGGTGGATGGAGAGAACGGGAGTAGAGAGATAGTGTGTGGGTGGGATCCGTTTTGACAAAGTTCCCCATTTTTCAGAAATAATCACTTGTTCCCGTTACACACAGAGCGGCGTGTGACTTGGGGGCTGCTGAGGCGACACAGCTTTAAAAAATACTTCTTCCAATTTTGTCTTGGCTCTTCCCTGTACAAAGCTTGTAATACAAACTTGGGAAATGGATTGCCCAAATGAACATGAACCGTAGAACTGTGGAGTTTTTACCTCTGAAAAGGTGGAGCTAATTTAGTTTACAAGATTTATACATTTATCTATCTTATTGCGTGACATATTTAGATTGGAGACTGTTTATGATAATATACTTAAAGCGCATCTGACAGGTTAAACTATACATTTCACTAAAATGGAGTAAACATGATAATATTTATTTCCCATTTTGACAAAGCTGAACTTTATGTTACTTAGTAGTTCGACATGAGCAGCAGAGGTAGAGATAATTCCTCAACTGTTACCTAGCAACTACAATGTTGGTAACAAGGGCCAACATGTATCTAAATTAAACAATAGTTATGATTGGACACACAACACATTCAAACTGTCAGAAAAAATAGTCAGTTGTGTGTAAATTGTCCTTACGTTTTGAGTGGAAAGTTGCTTATTGATGACATCACAGAGGGTTTTAAACTCAGCTCGACTTCCTGTAATTTTTATTTTTAACTTAGCTGCTGTAAAACTGATATAAATATTTACCACAGACTCTATCCCATCACACTAAATAATAATTGGGAAAACATGAGAACCTGTCATATGCACTTTAAGCACTGATAACTTTGATTAGAACTCCCCGTTTGTTTTTACAGCGTCGTCTTGCTGCTCATAACCTTTGTCCTTGCGGCTGCTAACGAGGGGGTGTGGTTGTCACTGGAGGCGTCGAGGCTAAATTACCATATTAATTAGCTCATCCTTTGACCGACAAACACAGCACTGAAATGTCACCACACTCTCCATAGGAAACACAATTACTGGAAGTCATTATTGTTTTAGCAATGCCCTGCGTTTCTTGCTCCATTTCCTGCTCCCTGTCAGTCCTCCTCCCACTCCCCGATGTGGTTCCTCATATACTCCCGGTTGTGTCTGTCCTGACCCCAAGCAGCCCGTCTGTGAACGCCTCACTGTGGGAATACATGTAGGATGGAGTTAGTCATACGCTGGAACAATTTCCTCCCCAGTCAAGCCCTATCTGGCCGCTGCATGCATTTAATTGACAGATACGAGGTTCACTTCCTGGTAATGTTACGTGGAAACTATACATGTTTGGAATGTATTACAAGCACTGGGTAAAGGCTGAAATATGATTTGTGTCGGGAAAACCATTGCCTTCTTGATTTTCCCACAACTGGATGAGCCTGGAAAAAGTCCTTATGGATGAAGATGCAGTAACATGGTATAAGTGTGGAGCAGATGAATGAGGTGCAGGACTGTCTGTTTTAATTGTAGTTCTTCTAGTTTTTAGGTAATTTAGTTAACTTGTACGGATGATTTTGTTAACCATTTTGCTAGCCATGTAAGCTACATGAAAAATCATAGGAGTTACAGATACAGCACAATCTATGGCCATTTCACTGCTCCATCTGCTACTTTCTCAACACACACACACACACACACACACACACACACACACACTGTAAAAGCACTGCATCACCTGCTCTGACTGGAGAGAATTCAGAAAATCACTTTAAAACAACTTCTGTTTGAATACTTTAATCACATTTTGAATAAAACAACTAGCGGTCTAAAAAACTAGTACTACAGGTATAGTACTACAAGCTGATTTTTTTTATGTGTACTTAATACTTTTACTTACGTTTCAAAGGTAGTCACCTAGACAATGTTTTAAAAATCTTTTGGGTGGAAGTTGAAACGTCTTTTTCATTTTTAAAACATTGTCCACATGATCTTTGAAACTTTCTCTTCGATGGATCACAGCATTACTCGGATATGTAATTTAGTACAATATATACCACGTAAATATACTTTTTAATTTATTTTAATAAGATTTTTAGTACTCTTTCCACAACATCATTTAAGTTTAAGAGTTTAAGTTTAAGTACAGGCCTGAAGATTGTGTCGTGCACATGCAGATTATACCCATTGGTTTTTACTCATATTCAACTGTCCAAAAACTCTTCTCCATTGAGTGTACAATGTTCAATACAGGCGATTTATATTTCACATTTTCAATACATGTAAGACAAGTCGACATGCTCAAATGTTGGGTCAATACTGGAGCCGTACGGTTCACAGTCACGCCACGTCGACACAGCATCATCGGCCGCACGTCCAGCCCAGGATCAGCCTCAAAGGTCCGACGGGATGTGTTTTTGGAGAAAGAGAACATTTTAAGGCCGTCGTCTGGGTGCGGCTCCAGTGATGGCCCAGCTCTGCACTTTCTCCACGTCTGCTCTAATTGCCCTGATTGAACAAGTCAGCCTCTTTTTGTTTATTGTCAATTTGCCGATGCTAGCTTGTTAGCTTTGACAGTGATGCCTGTTAAACATCATTGCGCCGCTGTCTGCTCGCATCGCGTCGCTCCTGGATTCATTTATCTCCGTAAAACAGCACACGACCTCTTGTGGATGCCATTCGCAGCAGTTCTCCACCATGTGTACTTCATATATATATTGCGTTTGATCCCGAGCCTCGCCGTACCATTCCTCTCTTCAATCCCCTGCTAAGTCCTTTGTGCATCTCCCCGGCAGCATGTGATGAATAAGATAAACCAGGAGGACTGTATATTCTCCTGTAGTGCAGGTCTGACCGTACGCTGCCTCTTTGCGTGTTCTCCCATGCTCTCATCATCCTCACATCAAAGATACTGCCCAGATAGCGGTCGCCTCGCTGCAGCGTGCTAGCCGCAGGTAACCTTGAGGCGCACGACTCACGCCCGTAGGTTCACGCCGTATCAAATTGTGAGCACGCTTCTCTGATCCCTTTGTACAGGATGTGCAACCAATAGAATATTATATACAGCTGATAATGTATGACCCCAGGATACAAATGAATACTGTATGTAGGTTGACACATGTATATTTGATAAGTTGATCCTTTACGTGTATAGGAAGGCCTCAGAAAGACAACCAGATAATCAATAAAACAAATCAAGTCTGTGTACATTATATCAGTTTAAAAGAAATGCGGTGAAAATTGTTTGAATTGGCCTTTAATGTGCGTATCCTAAATCATATGATGTGAAATGAATTACCGGTAATATTCTAATATCATATTTTACCACAGTGAGTCGGTCAATATGTTTTCAGCCTCGTTGGATTGATGAAGTGAACATATTTATATTTGGTCTGACTGAGTAATGAAAAGAAACAACACACACTTCTTTAGTATCGATACTTGCTCAAATGAGTTTTGATACTAGTTTGAGTACAGATCAGCGTCTATTCTATCTACTCATATCACACAACAATAGCTACAGATGCGCTACACAATCGCTGTCAACTTTATTTATGCAAACAAAAACATTTTGACAAACGCATGACAACTGCAAACTAATCTGGCTCTAACTCGTCGACACAAAACCAGTCTCCCTTCTATGGCCGCCTTATTACTCATTAGGCGAGAGTGTTTATATTTAGATGATAAGAATATTCATCGGCGTGCTACATAGACGTCGCTCTCTGTCGCGCACGCTATCATTACACCCCAATAATGACATGTTTTATTCATCACCATATGTGTCTCTCTGTATGTATGCATTGGGGGTTAGTGGGATGTTCCTCTGCCAGTTTTGTGCCAGAAGACGCGAGCCTTCTCAGTGTAAAGAAGTGGGTCAACCCCGCTGCGTGCTGAGTGGTGTGAGTGGGATTGTGACAGGACCATGGAGGAGGGGCGAGCTTCACTGTGGCGTATGCTGTGGAGGCTTAAGTTAGAGCGTGCACTGCAGTGGTATATAGGCCTCTCTGTGGGTGGACTGAGCGGCGGGCTAATCAGATGTGTTATTGGAGGAGGGTTAAAGCACAGGAGATGTGAGGGAATCAGGAGGTGACCTTGATTTATGTTTACTTTGAGGCAGTGGACATCTAGAAATGGAGGCGTCTGAAGGGCTGGGTTTTTGCAAAAGTTGAATGAATGTTAAATAGTGTGTCAACGCAGAAAAATGCTAATAAATACGTAGAGGAATTAACTTATAACTCATGAGACAAGGCACAAATGACCTTTTTGGAGTACATTTTCTGAAGAGGAACTGGGGTTGGGCGCCCTATTGTGTCCATGTTGCTATTGTTCTTAAACGTAAATCCATCTGTTAAAGGCAATATCTAATTTTTACATTTAAACAACAAAACAATTTTTTGCAAAGGTCCACATGTATTGCTCTATGTATTTCTAGAATTAAAAATATTCACTGCGATGAGTTTAAAATAGCTTTTCACAACTCTCTGAGCGCAGAGCGAGTTTTGCTTTTAGTTTCAGTTTTACAAACAAAATGTTTTTTCTTCTCCCGTTGGTCTTGAACTGTGCATCCATTGTACAACTGCAGGTACTTTTATCTGACCTTATCTTTATCAATCTCTATGGAGACAAGATAAGATAATATAAGATAATCCTTTATTGTCCACACATGGGGAAATTTCATTGTTGCAACGCAGGTAGATACAGAGGAAAAGAACAGATAACTTATAGGAAGTTTAATGTCACCAGACCACCAGACATAAAGTGATGTCACCAGACCAAGTACAAGTCAGGTCTGTGGAGGGGTGGACCGCCCCACCAGAAAAGTTAGAGTGCACCTTTAACGAGGAACTTAATCTATACTCACAATGATGAAATAACAAAGAGTCACGGATTTGTTCTTTAGGTGAAATGAGTGAAAGAATAAACCTTTTCTTCAAAACACAAATCAAAACACGCACAAGAAACACGTCGTCATTTGTCTTTCTTTAATTTACCCGAAATGTCTCCATGTTTAGTTAATCTTTACACCTGCCTAAAACCTTTCCAGTATTAAAAGATGACAAGGTACTTCCATAGAATCCCATGTACGATAATTACGAAGCAAATCTGATCCGCAGCTGTAAGCCGTCACTGGGATTGTGTTTGCACAGTGGGGGTGTTCCTCTATTCTTCTCCTCTTTCCTCTCCAGCCTTAATAGAGGATGCTGTTAGAAGTCTTCTCCCATGGGAACAAGAATGCGACAGATCCCACATTGTTCATTGTTGTCTCTCCTTGTAAAAAAGAAAGATCGGGAAAAAAAAATAAAACACTTCAACAATGGTGTGGGATGGGATTGGAGTAGTGGGTGCAAAAAGAAGAGGGAATTACAAAGATCACATTTTCATCCGGCTTTGATGTGATGTGTTAAGAGAGGGTTTGGATTGTTTACATCGGAGTGCCACTATGGGGGAGAGCGAGTGAGGGGGCAAAATAAAGCCAGGGAAAAGGGGGACATTGAAATGGGATATCTGCGGGGACATGAGGAGGGGACAATGATGCAAAGCTGTCCCGGAGGGTTTGGAGACACACAGACGCAGAGAAAGAGTGGGATGTATGTTCGCCTCAAAGATGCTGTCTGCCTCCAGGGCTTTTACCAGAGGAGAGCGTCCCCAGTCTAACGTCGGCTCTCCGGGTCTCCACCTCCACACACCACATCGGCTCCACCCACTACACGCTAAGCCCCGCCCACGCAGGAAGACAACAAAAGGTCAAGTGTGATTCGGCAAAGAAATGGGATTAGGAAATGTGAATTGAGAAGGTGAATTAAGAGGAGAAAAAGCATGGATCTGTTGTATTGTTGGGAAAAACTAGCGACAGGTTGCGTGTTTACCCTTCAACAACAGGGTCATGCTGTTGTTGTGTCCATGAGCAATACACTTCACTCATAATGCAAAGTCTTGTGTCACGGTTATCGTGGTCAAAGTAATTGCAATCAGCAATTATGTCACAATAAGTATTAAAATGGCTGATAATGTGATCATTGTATTAACAGTAGTGACACAGCAGTTTATCCAGTTGTTGCACAGCTCTTCTGTTTACTGATTTTTGTTGAACTTCTGGCCAAAGATGTAACGTTTTTTATGTTCAATATAACTTTCAATAATATAATTGTAAGGAAAAACCACAATGATCTGGAAAAATGTGCTGTCGTGACACATATTCATGTGCAATTACTGTCGCGATCACATGCAATGGTATTTATTTATTTATTTATTTATTTATTTATTTATTTATTTATTTATTTATTTGTCTATGGGAGTTTTTATTTACTTATAGGAGATCTTCTACTGAAAGTGTTTTTCAGACTTCCTATAAGTGATCTGTTCTTCTGTATCTACCTCTGTATCTACCTGCGTTGCACCAATGAAATTTCCCCATGTGGGACAATAAAGGAATATCTTATCTTAATATCTTATCTTATCTTAAAAAGTTTAATGGATAAGTAGCTTTTTTCTGCACAATCTGGTGTTGAATTATCACCATGGTATGAAATGTAGCATGAAGGATTATTGTCTTCACTTTGTTTTATCACAATCAGCAATATTATTATTTGCTGTCCCGTCCCTAAATATGACAAGCTCAAAATGAGTATGAACACACCCAATAAAGGAAAAAATAGAAATTGGAATAAAAATATTACAATATGCAAATAACATTTTACACATATTTTCAGAAAAGATAGGGTTTCAGTGTCCCAATTGTTCAGCTATTCATCGGAAACAATATCTATTGTGGTAGTTTTGGAATGAATAATTTCAGAGTTTCCATTCTCCCATCTCGATCCAAACGCGAACCGAAGCGATGCAGCGCCCCCATCGCAACACCAAGCTAAACAAGCAGACTCCTAATGCCAAATTAGTGCTTATTAAATCCCAGACAGCGTTACAATTGTGCCGCGCAGCGCAGCCAAAATACAGAACTGTTTGTTAGTTCGCTCACCCCCGCCTTCCTCTCATTCCCAATGCTTTCTTAACCTCCTCTGAATCAGCACGGCCCTCTCTTGTCTCCCACATCTCACTATTTATGAGGATGTTGTTTGTGTGGTGCAGGCGCAAACCCAGGACATGACATCCAGGCAACAAAACATGCCGATATGAAAAAAGAGAGCGAGGGAGAGAGATAGAGAGAGAGCGAGGGCAGCTGGGGGCAGGGAGGAAGGGAGGAAGAGTGAAAGGGTGAAAGGGAGTAAGGGAATAAGGGGGAGAGCGAGAGAGCGTTCAGCACGCGTGAGTGGCAGGAGGGAGTCAGAGGATGAGTGCACTGACTGTGGGGGTGTGAGCTGTGGAGGTGGTCCCATGTCCCCGGTGCCCTCCTGCTTCATGGCTCTGACTTGTATTTCTGTCAGTGTCTGTCTCTGTTCCTCTCTGTCCCTCTTTCTGTGTCTCCCCCTCGTGTCTTACAAAAGCTCAGGATTCTGTTGTTTAATTTAGCAAAGCCATAGAGATTTCAAGATAATGGGGTACTTTTGTTTGCGTTTGTTGAGTATATATGAGTTCTTAGTGTATTTTAGGGAGTGCGATGATGTCATAGACCCAGATGGAGGGGAGGGGGGGCATTCTCAAAACAAACAGCCAACAGGAAAGTCCAAAAATGCTGCACCACATGATGACTAAGAGCTCTTGAACTTGCGATAACTAAATTAAAGGGGACATATTGTGCTAAATCAACTTTAATGTACTTTTACTCTTGTTACAAAGGTGTTTAGTCATCATTAGATTCCTCAAAGTTGTGTTTTGTTTGATTCCTGCACGTTTGACTAATCCCGTATTGTCCTGTAACTGAGGCTTGAGTGCTCAGAAAATTCCAGTTTGCACCTACCCCCTTCCCCCACACTGTCCTTAGTTGAGATTAATTGAAAAATGAATACTCAGACCGATACATGTTGGGTTTTTAAATGTCACCCAGCCACGCAAAAATAAAAACATGTAAACGACAATCTGCTGCTTGTTACGGTGAAATGTCACCAGGAAGAGGCGGAGCTAATCAGAGCTACGGTTTCAACAGGAAGTCACTGGACCTGTTTCTACTATTAAGCCGTTTTTCAATCGATGTTACCGTTTACATTAAAGAAAATGTAATATGATGGTCTATTGATACAGTTTGTGGGATTGGCCCCATTTATCATCATTAACTGTATATATTTCTCTGCCCGATTCTCTTTGTTTTACCTGTATCTGTCGTCGTCTCCCCCTCTCCCTCACTCACCTTATCCCCAAGTCTCTCTGTACTATATGTCAGTGCAGACGGCAGAGGCAGCTGGGCTCAGGAGGCTGTGGGGGCGACGCTCTCCCTCCGCTGTGATCTCCAGCTCTGCAGCGCTCCTCTAATCGCCTGCACAAGAACCAAAACAAAAGCTTCATTTAGTCCTCGCTGTATTCACGTGTTTTTCTCTTGTCAAAGTCAGTCTTTGTACAATAAGATGTCACTCTTTTGTCTGTGCGTTGTATTAACCTCATTTCTCCAGGCTATGCTACATCTTAGAGTATGATGGTGTGTGTGTGTGTGTGTGTGTGTGTGTGTGTTGGCATATCAGACCAAAAACCCTTGTTAAAAGATTGTAATAAGTGGTACATGCTGAAACCAGGCTGCTGCTGCTGCTGCTGCTGCTTCCCCTGGGTTCAAATCAATCACAGGTTTGTTCAAGTGAGTTTTATTGGCCCTAAAAGCGGTAGCCACAGGGTAACAGGAGAGATTCATCTTCACTCCCACAAACAATACATCTATCAAAGAGCAGGCTTAAAAGAGTATGACAGGCTGCCATCCTCAGTGTCTCCCCGCATTAGTCCTTTGTGTTCAGTCCTGTACATCAGAGGAGCACAGATCTCTGCTCTGGCTTCTCTTTGATAGGACAAGAGCGGCCCTTGAAGTAGCCTCTATCTGACCCCCCTATGCCTCCTCCCCTTGTCCTAGTGCTTCCTGCCATCACAGTCCTCTTTATGTGGCTTTCGTCCAGACTCGATGGACCTGGCTCAGATTTAGCGCTCCCCATCACTGTCTAATAAGACGTTTCATCTTCTGCCTTAAGTGGTTTCTCCCCAAGACGTCTCCACCAACCTTTCAGTACAATGTAATGGAAGCATACAGTAATTCAAAAACATTTAAATTCAAGAAATCTACTTCTCCTGTTGTCATTACCCGGCTCCAGGTCACGGCAAAAAATATGCCAAACAACTTATACAATGTTGAACAAACAAACCAGTTTCATGGACGATCCCGACGAGGCATCAACGTCAGGGGTGTACGTGCTTGATCAGGAAATACGTGTAGGGTTATCAATAAAGAAAATAATGAAAAACATGCAGGGCGTGCAGGTGACCAGACATGAAACAGAAGGATCGAGCACAAGCTTTTAATGGTGCAGGGCATCAAACTACACAAAATAATAATAACACATCATGGGGTATTGACACTGTTTGTCAAGGGCTTTGCAAACCCGGTATAAAATATATATCTGGCTCTCTTCTGCCCTCAATAATTTGTATCTTAGTTTGTAACAATAATCCAAAATCTCTGAAACTCTAATAAAAAATGTATTAGAGTTTCAGAGATTTTGGATTATTATGTGTTTCTGTTTACGACACACAGTTAATTCTCTATGACTAAACTTGGTATTTTGACCACGGCAGGTACCGTAGATGTCAAGCAATCTAAGTTTAATTATTTGAGACAGGGACAGTGCACAATATACATTAACCTTATCAGGAGCAATGCATTGTACCAGGTTGTAGCTTAAATGCTAACTCCACCTGTCGACCCTGAGATGATGTTATTAAGTCCCACTGAGGGGAGGAGCCTGTTGTACATGTAATGTATGTAGTAAAGAGGAGAGCATGAGGTGGCAAAGAACAAGCTGCTGCAGTGGAAACTGAGGACCCTAGAGGGCACAGTACGCTACTTTTGAGCCAAAAGATAGACCAAAAACTTTTATATTATTTAATTCATTTGAAATTTGTATTTGACTAAAAATGTATCAAAACTGTGAACGGGTTTGTATCTCCACAAAATGACTCTTACTTGGCCTAGAGGCGCCTTCTGTTTTATGTTTACATGGAAGTGTTGTTCCTTTAGCTGTAATATTCCACAGTATGGTGGTCTGACCTGCTGCAGGCCTACACTCGTGCACATTCTCTCAGGTCGGCTGAACAATCTTCATTTGTTCCAAAAACAAAGAGAAAAACACCCCTTTTCTGTTTCTGGCCCATGGACCTGAGGCAAATTGAGTCCCTTTCTGATTTTAAGTCTTCTTCAAAAAGTATGAAATGTTGACTTTAGTTTTTTTTAAATGTGTGTTCTTTGTTCTATCCTAGTTCCCCAAGTGCCCTAAAGATAAAGTTGTATTGGATAAAACGTATGTATCTGCTGGAGAATGTTCTGAATTATGGTTTTAAATTTCTCTTTCCATGGAATTATTCTATGACTTTCCACTTCCAGAAACGTACTTACAGTGCCTTTAATTAACTAGCTCCTTTATAGAAGACATTATCTACATATATCCATTATTCATACAGTAAATTAAGTATTGAACCCCATTTTAAAGCAATTTTTGTGACCAACAAGCAGGAGTCAGACTAACGCCGACATATTTCATGTTGCAAATAAATTTGTCTTCATCTAACCATCAAATGAAAATTAACAATGGGAAAAATCATTACTTCATTACTTTGTACACTGCTGTATTAGCCCCAGGCCACTACAGTGCAGCTCAGATTAAAGCCAGAAGAACAAACCAATATAAGTGTGTGAGCGCACAAGGTTAGCTGTAAATCAGCTCCAAGGACACAATAACAGGCCTCTGAAAACACAGAAACATATACTGTGATCTTTTACTGCGGACAAATGAAAGACAGGAACTCGAGGACTGATGGTGTGGGGGGGTCCTGGGGGGGCTCTGTCTGTGCCGCCGCAACGACATGATTTAAATCACCTTGACTGCGTGAGCTCTAAAAGTGAACCAACTCCCTCGGTCCACAGAGACACAGAGTCCGGTAAACATTTTGTGCCTCGCCTGTTGAGCCGCAGGAGGGAGAGGAAACGCCACGTCCTCCATTCTTCAACTTTGACCCCCCTCCCTGGTGAAACATGGCCCCGCCCTGTGGAGCCGACCTGTTTGAACTTGTGTCACTAATGGGCAGAATGAGAGTTTGTTAAGATCTGCTTTGGGGAACGCGGTACAGTTCTGGAATAAGAATTAAATCATAAGCAGAAATCACAAAGACACGAGCAGAAATCACAAAGACACGAGCAGAAATCACAATGACACGAGCAGCCAAAAATGTTCTAAAGTAAGAGTTTTGCTACTTTAAAATAATAGTTATAGTAAAGAGCTGGATGTTATAGTTACTCTAATGTGTTGCTATTCAAGGATCGGTCGCAGCCTCAGTGTTGTGAAATGGATTCCTGGCTCTAACAGTTTGCTGGATGTCTCACCACACTCTTTACCCCCAAAAAGTGTCAAAAAGTGTCAAAAAAAAAGAAATAGAAATAAAGTAAATGTAGCTAGCTAGGACTAAAAATAGCTAAATAATTGGACAAGAGCGGGCCCTGACGTAGTCTTATCACCTACAGATTTTTTTGGAATCATGAGCATTTAAAGGTTACATATTAAGCAGTATTTGTATTTCTTTTATAACAAACAAAATGACATTGGATCTCCCACAGGACTTGCTGTATAATTCCCTCTGCAGCCAGTAGATTCTCAGAGCCACATCAGAGCTGTGTCAGTTATTGAGGAAATGTCAGCCATCGAGGATCAACAGACTGGACTGTTTTTGACACCAGGAAGGAGAGAGGATTATCTACCCAGGATTCATCAAACTAGCGTGAAAGAAGCGTAATGCATCTTTTTGTATGTTTTTGACGAGGGAACAATGTTAGAACGATGAAGAATGTTATATATGTGCCATTTAAATGAGTTTTGTTTCGCTGAGATGATATAATACTATTGTCTGATATAGAAGAAACAGCAAAACGACAAGGAAGAAGAGATGAATATTTTTGATTCTGAAGGCGGACATACGTTGACATACGTGTTCTGGAGGAGGGTCCGCCACATGCTTGTCTCCATGAGGATGCTTTTGCTTACATGGCATTAAAATCAAATCAAATCAAATCAATTTATTTTTGTAAGGCCCAAAATCACAACAACAGTTGCCTCTGAGGGCCACAGGGAGAAATGAATCAACAATGTCTGTGGTGGCGATGAAGTAGCACAGTGCATCTAAACACAAAACAGAATTCTTACATTCTTATTCTTAGACCGAAGACCATCACGAGGCAATGGCAAATGATCCATGCACAATGTGTTATTTTTCCACTCTAGTTGTCTGCCAATTTCATATTAGGGTTGTCCTCCTTTGTGTTTTCACTTGATTTGATTTCCAAAGAGAAGAAATCTGCCATCATTTTATAAGCACTCATCTACAAAAGTGCATTTGATCATCTTCCCTATAATAACTCTAAATCTAATGTGATTTTGCCCGCTGTGTTTATTGTCTGCGGTAAAGAAGCATTTTCATCCTTTTCAGAACACAATTGGACCCGCGGTGTTCCCCTTCCCCAGCTGACAATTTCTGCTATTTTACATCACAAATAAAACACGAATAAAGGAAAAAAAAAGGCCTCCTTTCTTCGACGGGTGGCTACAAGTGCGGTAACCATAGCAACTTGGGAGTGTGTGACAGAGGGCCAGCACAAGGACACGAAGAAGGGTTTTTCCACAAATAGCAGTTTGACGGGCTTTTTTAGGAGCTTTAAATAATTCTGGCTCACCATGGAGTCATTATATTTAGTGCCACGTGTTTCTTGTCTTTTTTTGCCCTTTGTCAAAATTAACCCTCTCTACTCCAGAGGGGATGGTCGATGGGGGACGCACACGGAGTTTCCCATCTGCTGAAATGGAGGGTCGTTTTGTGTGAGTCTGTTGTGAAGGGTAATGTGTTTGTATCTGACGACACTTGTTTGGCCATCTGGAGACTTTCGTACTTATGAGACAACCGCCTTTGCCCTTGTACGTCCCTAAAATACACTCTTGTTTCACTTGTTTACAGCTCTGCAGGACGCAATAGGGCGGGAAATGTGGGACAGGGCATAATGTGTCAGTTTATCAAGTAAATAATGTATCAGCTTATCAAAAATCTGATATAAATGTTTGACATACATGAGAATGCAATAAATACAGCTAAAACCTCATTGTTCCAAGCTTATGCCAGTCACTCATCGAACTAAAAACACTGATACATTCTCAGTTACTAATATAAAACTGCAGTAGGAACTTTTCCTGCTCGTTTCCATTGAGATCTTATTGCTCTGCCTGGAATTCCACGGTATGGCATAAAATTATCAATCTTGCCTATGTTTTTATTGCAGAAAATAAATCAAATATTATCACTACTTGTATGATGTTACAGTACAAACATTGACAGAGAAAAATAGTACTTTCTGCTTTCAATGATAAGAGCCCTACATAAATTGTGGATTATTAATAACACACAATCTATTATTACTTGGGTGAATCAAGGCAATCTGTTTCCTGACTTTGCAATACTAATCTTTGCATATACTTTGTATGCGGCCACCTTACCACAGATCTGACCTGTAATTAGCTGGTGGTGTTTCTTTCTTGTATCCATGGAAATAGACAGGTTTAATGCCAAAGCAAAAACATTTCTCTCAGAAAGGTTACATCTTCCAAACCAATGCTGTAAATTGCACACAAATCAAATTAGGAGTTTAATAATAAATGTGCATATTGTCTTTCCATGAACTGATACAATTATTTGTAATACACAAATTATTACCTTGTAGTGTGGAGAATAAGAGGAAGGGGGGGACCTGTTGTGCCTGTAAAAATCCTACATTTGTTCTGTATCCTGTAAACAATCTTCACACATGGATTAATCTTGTCTGAATATGAATCGATGTCACCTCTTGTATTTTTCCTTAATCACTCCCCCTCTCCCTCCCTCCCTCCCTCCCCCGTCTCTCTCTTTCTCTTCCTCCTTGTGAATTTGCATAATCAGAGCTGCGATCATTTCCACCACGGCACGGGCACTATTCATTCCAGTCGCCCCGTGAATGAGCTACAGTAGTGTGTGTGTCTATGGGGAGCCGGGCTGAATAAATGAGCAAATCATACAGGGTTGACACACGCTCGCTCCCCCCTCTCTAGTGACGGCGTGATTTTACTGTCATTGGCTGCAGAAAGGTCAAAGCAAAGGCGCATTGAAATGGGGGAATAAATAGGCGTCGACCGCGGTGCGTAGGGCCCTGCCAATGAAGTCCAAATCTATTCCCCTCACGCGCTGTGTTCGCTCCTATTATAGAGCTCATCAACAGAAGATCCACAGCAGCAGAAGCAGCAGAAGCAGCAGCCCCCCTCCACCCGCATGTGTGCAGTGTACACCCCCAGCCTCACACACACCTCATTTGCAGGTCCCAGGATGCACCGAGAGGGACAATTTGTTTGGATGTAGGCACCTTTGTGTTCACTGTGCTATCAAGTTTATTAAAATACTATGAAGAGACGAGAAACAAAATGTTAACAAAAGAAAGAAAAACCTGGTTCTACCCTTTATTCAGATGTATCTAGACAATCTGTATTTCACACATAAAATGCCTTATTTATATGCGTGGCAATAGGGCCGACTCTTCCATTTTAAAGGTTGATTTTGATGGCTCTTTGTGTCAGCTGTCAGTCAATAAGCGCTTCACTCACGCCATTGACCCGCTCACATTTCCTGGGTCTTGTGTTGTTGCTCCACGCCGCTCTCATGTCCAGTTAGTATTTTAGTTCTGTCAGGGATAAATATATGTGTACAAAATGAATTGTTGTTAATATTTAGTGTGGCGTGGGTTTACCATGGGCCTGCGTCGAGTGCAGTATGTTTTGCACAGTGTTGTGTCTGAGCCTCGCTGTTTGTGGCCAGATTTAGATGAGACCTTCTAAGAGTAAAGTTGTACCTATTTCTGTTCTGTAGATATTCAGGAGAAGATACCTCTGTCTTGCCTTCTCTGAATACTTCTTGTTACGTATCCAAGCGCTCACACTGCAAGCCGAGGATGGGATTGCTCTGTGTTCTGCTGTAGGACCAATGGACTAAAGTCATTTGAACAACAAACTCTTCAAACTGTTTATTGTGGATGTGTGAATAAATAATCTTTTGCTATTAATTCAACCTTGCCTCCGTTGTTGTTGGCTATTTGTTGTTTGGTTACAGCTTCCCGCACAGTCCACAAGAAATGATACACTTTCCACATAATTTTCCTCTTTTGTATATAGAAAAGTGATATCTGTGAGTGATTTGTGTGAAGTTTTTGCATCTATTCGACGGCGGAGTCTCAACTTATAGGCCCTGTTTTTGTCATTTCCAACAACCATGGGAAATATTTCAAAAAAATTTATTATCAAGCTTCCTTTTTTCCAGAACGTCTAGTCAATGCTTGATATTGGTGCTAATAATACACAAAAAGAGACCGAAAGAACCAGAACTCTTCCTCACGTCGATCATAAGACACTGCTATTTTAAAACCAGTCACACTAATTAAAGCGATAGTTTAAGTTGTGTATTTGAACACATACAGTTAAACGTATTAATTTGCATCTTTAATAGCCACACATCCTGAAGTAAACACACAACTGTGACGTCATGTCCTAATGGCGAACAACTGTCACTTCATATATTGTTATTAAATGCCTCCCGCTCTCTCTCCCAGGCGCCCCCGCCCGAGGCCCTGATCCCATTTCCTGTCCCACGTCCAGACAGACAGTGGCCCTTCCTCTGCTCCTCTCTGTCCAGCGCAGCTCAGCTAACACGACAGGCCGAGCAGATGATGATAAATGCAGAGGAGGAAAAGCAATTACTGGATCAGTTAGGTGTAGTGGGGAGCGCTCAGGGCACTCATTACCAGCAGACTGTGTTGTTTGGGACGCACAGCAGCTCCACAAACACATGCATATATAGTATAGACTGGACACGCAAAGCCACATGTCACACACTGAGATGTAAGTGACAGAGAAGCTGTCAGTTGTGTTGTAGGGCAAATCTGAAACGGCGATGACAGACAAGAGGACAAGAGGGACAAAGCAGGTGCATTAAGATCGCTATTGATCCATTGCATTGATTTGTCTATTTTTGTATCTATAATTAGTTATAACGTTAGTGTTTTTAAAGTTGTTGTTCACACACCACCAATGAGCAAGAGTAACACGCTATTTAATGAATGTGATGACCTTAAAACAATCTTGCAGTTTTGTGCTCAGAAAAATATGAAATTATGTCATAATAACACAATATGTAGTTATAATAGGAAATTGTGCAATTGAGCGCAATTTTTATGAAATGATACATTTTATAGTACTTAATCAATGACAAATATCAATATAAAGGAATACGAATAAATGGTCACATCATATATAGTGCTTTTCTGTCTTCAAGGCAGTCTACGTCAAGGAGCCCCTCACTGGGACAAAGTGAACGCAGATGCTGGTTTTGCCCAGAACACAATGGCAGTGTTGGCAATTCAAGCACCAGTGAATCATCAGACCACGCTAACGATGTATATGTTGAGAGCAGCATTTGTACCACTGACTTTTGAATCATAGGATGAGCACTCTGCCAACGGAAAATCTGTGCAAGCAAACCTGTGTTGGTCAAATGGGCTACAATTTTTTTAGATTTCTGCTCTGTAACATCCACATTGGAAGAAATAAGTTGTCCTGTTGCGTTGAGTACAAAAATAACACAAAAATGACATGAAAGCCACTGCAGTTCTCTTGATGCTTTTCTAATGGAGCACTTGAAACCACACAAAGCCAGGACTAATGTGCGGAGGATATGATCAGAAATGGCAGGCAGATGACAGGACGCCTCAATAGACTGAATAGGTTAAGATAAGTGACTGTAATGTGTTGTGCATTTGTTGATGCGGTCTATAGACGGCTATGACGAACCATCTGCACACCTGTCAGAGCCAACAGGCCGTGTGTGTGCGGTTTAAGCCAGGGAGAATAAGGAGGCCGCGTGATTGACAGTAGCACTGAGGTTGTCATAGGGACAGCAGCAGTCCTGGCTGTCCCCTGAGGATGATGTGGAAACAGTAATAATACAGGAAGAGGTACTGCACAATGAGAACGATGGAGCGGTTTGTATTTACCCCACAATAACACACACACACACACACACATATCGGCGCTCTCTTTGCTGGTGTGTGTGTGTGTGTGTGTGTTTGTGTGTGTGCGTGTGTGTGGTTGGCAGTGAGATCACAGGTCAGGCCCACACAGTTCAGACATACCGCCAGCACACAGCAGCCCTACAGAAGCCATGCAGCAGACGGTGAAAGACACTCCAACGTGCTCAAATGCCCCTCCTCGCTCCCATATATCCCACTGGTTCTTCCTCATTCTTCTGTCGCCTTACACCATTACACAGGAGCAAAAGTCATGCAATAAACATGCACAAAATCATAAAGAAAAGCACGACCGTCCGACACGAGCGTAAATGAACTTGATATGATAAATCGGGGCAGTTTAGACTTGTGCGCAGTCTCTCGATTCTAGCTTTTCTGTTCACACCTGGTGTTTACAAGCCTGCGACTGTATTCACAAAACAACCTGAGCAGTTGTGCAGGTGCTAAACAGCAGGATCCGTTGCTTTTCACACTTCCATAAGTCAGACGTGTGCCCTGTGTATCCTGCAACTGCAAAATGCAAGTAACTGGACGTAAGAAGGCAAATAGAAGTCATGTGGCATTGAGCTGATCATTTTGGACAATGTTTGTGAATGTGAAACAAATTGGATTAAAACAAAACCGACTAAAATGGAATTGTAATGAAGATAAAGAAAATGTGTGTGTGGGAAGAAGGGAGAGCTTAAAGGGGACATACAGTATTATGCAAAATAAACTTTAATGAGCTTTTAAAATTGTTACGGCATATTTGAGTAATCCTATATTGTCCTGCCATTGAGGCTCAAGTACCCAAGAAAATCCCTTTTTTCACCTATCATCTATCCCCGCCCACATCCATACTTAGTCGTGATTATTTTAAAAATGAAAACTACAGGTGATACATGTAGAGTTCTAAGATGCCATATAGCCACTTTTCCAAATAAAATAAAATAAAATTACAATCTGCTGCTTGTTACAGTGAAACGTCAGCATTAAGAGGCGGAGCTTTAGAGTTTAGCCATTTTTAACAGGAAGTCAATGGACCCGTTTCTATTTCTACACCGCTTTAGATCAGTATTGCCATTTACCATGACCAAAATGTAAAATGATGCTCTACTTCTGTTATAGTTCAAAACATAGTACCTGAAAAAACCCCATAACCCATGTCATGCAGTGAGGTGCAAATGAACCACAACTCCAGGTATGTTTTTGACAAGTAAATTACATTATGAATAGGTTAAATTTCAGAAAGTCTCAGCCAAAGTAAGGGTGCATTCACACTTGCACATTCCAACCTGAACTGGACTAGACCAGGACTAAACAAGGCCTTGAACAGAACCAAACCAAGTCCACATTAAGACTAAAAAGGGCTTAATTTTGGACCTAATAATGACAAGTGTGAACGTACTCTAAACCTACTTTCTGTCAGCTTTTTAGCCTTGAACTCCTACTTGAATTATGTCCACAATTACATCCGAGTCCGAGGTTCTTTTAATTGTGGGTTTGCTTTACCACTACACACAGTAAACATGTGATTACAAAAACAGCTTGAATCTGCCGCAGGAGACCTAATCGCCGGGTACACTGCGGTTTACTGCATAGCACCTTCAGCGTAACCTGATCCGTCCGCGGAGGCGTCTTCCACTACTTTGATAAGGCATTGCCATATTTGCCGCTTTAAACTCCAGGGGCAGGGTTAGTGTCCGACCATATTTGGACTGGACAAAATGATCTGAACAAGTCGATTCTGCTGGAGGATGATGTAGTGGCGCTGTAGGTGGCAAAGACACACAATGTCGCGCTGAGTGTATGTGCGCCTGTTGGAGTTTGTGTATATGGGCGAGTGGGGGTGGCTGGGCTATAATCTGCTCCAAACTGCTCGCGGGCAGAGGCGAGGTGGGCGAGACAGTGATACAAAAAGAGAAGCAAGGGAAGTGCAGGAGAGAGAGCTGAAGGGGGGTGAGCTGGCAAGAAGTGAAACATTTATCCAGAGAAAATAAAATAAAAACAAGCGCAGACAGGAGAGAGGGAGGGAGAGGTGTTTTCAGTGCAGCGTGGATTGTCTTGGTGCTTGATGCTTTGGTTACTGTCCTGTGTCTGCCCACCCACTGTCACGCCATGCGGGCTACAGTGGGCCGCTAATTCCCCTGACATTTACGCTACTTTTTGAGTATTATGTGATGACGCAAAAGACCGAGGGTGGACATCATCAACACCCACTGTGACCCCGGGACAAAGGGCTGTGTTTGGATCCATAAATACAGTTTGTTTGGAATGGAATAGTTCCGATGCGGCGCTGTGTAGAAAAGAGCTTGGAATCATCTTGTCTACTGCATGTTTGAGCCAAAGCAAACGCTTTTATTGTTTAAACTAAAGTGAAGTATGGTGTGTTTAAGTGAAGAGGATGGGTTGGGGTGGAAGTGGTTTAGTGATTTGTTCACTAACTCGAAGGCGGGTGGTTGGATTCTTGGGCAAGACACTTTACACAACAAAAGCCTGTGCAAACGTGACGTGAGGGATTGCACTTACAGTCCCTCCCACTGCAGAAGACACATCTATTGCCGATTACTGTGAGAGTTTGATCATTTAGATTTGTCTGGTATCTTAGTTAAGCTAAGGTAAGGTTATTTTTTTCATGTAATAAAGTTAAATCTGTTTTGCCCCAGGTAAGATATGTTGTAAAAGCATCTATTCGGGTCAAAATGAAACCCCTGTGTGCTGTTTACCACTTATTACAGAGCATTTTATTCGTAGTATGTTGATGTTCATAAGCTTTACCATGAAGGTAAAACTTGCTTTGGTCTTTTAAAGTTGTGAAAAGTGTTAATAAAATAATCATCATTAATAATTAGATTGCTGTCTACATTAGGTAAACGAGCTATACATGAGGATTGTTGCAAGTTTCACATTTTTAGGATGGTAAAATTCAGATACAGCACCTTTAAGGCACTATTCACTGTCCCTGTAGGGAAATTTGTCCACTACATTTGACCCATCATTCATTGCCGCTGGAGGAACAGGAGGCACCCTGGGGATCCATCTCTTTTTAGCTTAGCTTGGTGTATGTTTTGCCTTGGTTTTTAATTTTAGCTGAAATGTGGACTTCAGTTTCATTCCAATTCTTTTATTTCAAAGCCGTTTCAGTTCCATACACCCGGAATGCTGAAAACGGTGTCACTGTCTGTATATTTCTGGATCTAACTGTGTAGGATCAGACCATAAGCCTAAACCAGGGCTGTGCCAATGAGCAGGACTAGAAATCCACTGCAGGCATCCAAGGTCCTGCATGTTGCATTACACTGTACACTATAAAATAGATTAGTGTGGGAGGCAATTGAAAGGAATAAACAGCACAGAGAAGAACATACTGCAACTGAGTGCCTCAAAGCAGTGCGGAATTTAAAATATGAGGATTTGTATGCTTCAGAACAGATTATAGAAGTTATCTACTGAGCCGACAATAATGAAAGAGTTGAAGCGGTTAACAAATCGACTTACCTGACACTGAACACCGGGAAAACCTCCTGTACAACAAGTTGAGCCGAGAAACTGTCAACATCATTTTAAACATAGAACATTTGGATAATTGTCAGTATTTATGACATGACTCCACAATTATACAGGTTGTTTTCTTTTAAATCAACTTCAGATACATGTAAAACACTTGATCATGATCACGCTTTAAACAATGTCATGTGTGTGGCTACATGTACATCTGTGTCTAACTGCTCTGACATGCACCGTCCTGTCACTTGTCGGGACGTCCCCGGGGCTCACTGTGTTTACCTTTTCAACAGCGGATCATCTTCCCCTTTGTTTGCCCCGTCTGTATTCTCAGGACACACACGCGCACACGCACACACACACACACACACTGATAACATCTACAGGACTCTTACAGCCTGAAGCCACTGGCCTCTGTGAACACTCGCTTACACTCGCTTTCACCACATACCACTCCAACTTGTTCCAGTCTCTGCCGTTGAACATTTCTCCCATTTGTATCTTCATAAAAATACATTGAAAACATGTTTGCTGTGAGCTGTCTCGCCTCTCCACAGACATGACTCAACTTGGCCCGGAGATGAGCCTTTCCACCTGTTTTTCCCGGTGGCTTCTCAGGCTTCCTGCTGTATTGGGCCAAATCATCATAGACAGTGCTTTTTATTTAAAATGTAAGTAATCCCACCGCTATAACCTCAATTACCTGATATTGCTTTGTGACACAGACGTGAAATGAATGCTCTGAGCCTTAATAAAGTAGTGATGTCTCTGTTAAAAATGTGTAAACTGCACACATCTGAATGACTCACTGCACTGACCATATCGTGTGTTTCAGTGTGTTTCCCTCAGTGCGAAAAGTTTGGAAACCACTGGCTTTTAAAAAAATATATATTAAACCTTTATTTACTTTATTTAACCAGGGAAGTCTCATTCAGATTACTAATGTTGTTTTTTTTCAGTCCTGGGCAAGATAGCAGCACAGATTCATCATAATATCAACACAAGGTTAGACAATAGTAAGAATTTGAATCATGGATCACATTTCCAATCCTTTCTGCATTAATTTAAACTGACCTATTGAAATCAGCTAAAACCACTGTGACCAAGCATTTGGAAACATGAAGATAAACTTTTGCATCCATTTTAGCTGATAATCCATTGCAAAAAATACATTGCCGAAGTTGAGCGTTTGGAGCATGTTTGGAGACTTGTAACGTTCTGCTGGATGACTTTTATTTGCTACATGAACATTTGAGCCGACCGGCCGGCAGCAGGTCACGTCCTAAATGGCCTTTTGCAAATGACTATGTAGATAATGCAAATACTGCTTTTGTAGGTTACAACGCTCCAAAGTTAATATGCAAATAACTGATAGAGACATTTGCTTTGTTCATCAGTGAAGAGCTTTCCTGGAGCTGTTGGTAACCTATGGATCCTCCAGAGACAAGACAGTTTGCTCTGTTTGTGTGATGATATCTTGTATTTTCTGAGTTCACACAGAGTTTAGGCCTGAAATGGAAAAGATGCCAGAAGGAAGGTGTTAAGAACATATCCAAGTCACAAAGAGGTGAAAAGGTGGGAGGAGTAGTTTATAAAAATCAGGTACTACTGCTGCATTTACACGAGTAACACTGTACTTTTCTAACAATATACTTTTACTTATCTTTAGAGTGAAGTAAGTCCTAAATTGACCTAAATTGGTCTTATAATCTCAACTTTCATGCTGCTCTGCATAAAAGTCATGTTTCTCAGACCAGTTCAAGACATTGAAAAATGACTGATGAATGATTTTGTTTGGAAGACAAAAACATCCAGATTTTTAAAACATTGTCCAGATGAAAACCTTTGATACCTTCTCCACGAGGGAACAGGACGAGGGAGTGCTCTTACTTGAGGAAGAGTTCTGGCTCCTCTTCTCACTGTGTAAGTCCCAGTTTGTGTGTTTGTGAACAACATCCATGAATCGAACAGTTGCACTTCTTACACCTTTGCAGAGATGATTTGTTTTAGTAATGTTTGTGGCTTCTTGCATTGAGTTTCTGCATTATTTAATGTCTTGTCCGTCCGATTACAATAGCACATAAATAAAACATACAATTTTAAATAGGTTTTAGATCTAATCTGTTACTAGCAGCTTATAGTAGTTAAAGGAATCATATTTTATATATGTGGTATGCTCCGTAACTTATAGCCTATCGAGTTTCAGGCTAGTAATTCAATATAAAGAAAATAGGGATTCAGGAAATATGGACAATGTGATCATGGGTTTTGTATGAATTAGTGCTTCTCAAACTTTTCACATATTTGGCTTTCTGAGAATCTCCAGATCTAAACCAGATTAAAGCAACGATTGAAATGGGTCTTAATCATGACCGTAGAGACCATAGAGTCATGATTTATGCTGCATATGATCAGAATCAGCATCAGAATCAGAAAAGGTTTATTGCCATTATCAATGAACCGAATTCACAAACATAGGAACTTGATTTGATTTGGAGCAACATAAAACAATGAACAATGAACAAGTCAAAAAGAGAAACTATTAAATCTGCTATGGGATAAAAAAAAATAGCAATAAGCTATAAGATAAAAAAAATAAAAATACAAATTAAAAATGGGCTTAATGTGTACACAAATGTACAGTAGAATGTAGTGCAGAAAGTGAACAGTGCAATGAGTGATTAGACTGTGGTTAAAGTGATGTAATACTACTAAACCTTTTTAATGAATTTAAATTGTTTTATTCCTGACCAAAGCGTGAAGTCTGATCCCTGCTGCATCCTGTTCCTGTTTGTAACATAAACACATCTACTTTTGTTTAGCTCGGTTCTCGGTTTGTCATAAATTCACCTCAGACGACACAAAACAGATGCCTCCATGTTTTTAGGCAGAAATAAGTGCTCACTGAAGTCATTATGACAGAGCTGTGATGGGCCCCCTCCCAGTGGCCCGCAGTGCTCACCCAGACAGATCTAAATGATATTGACAGTCGAATACATTTTCTGCTTGAAATGCTGTGAGCTGGAGCATGCTGCACCCCCACTTCCACCACAAGCCACTCAAGTGCTAAATAATTACATTAGTTTCCAGAGGCTAATTTGACTCCAAGCACTTATTCTCATCCCATACGGCCCGCGTTGTTTCTCATGTTTAATATCGGTGTTGGTAAATGAAAATGAACTGGAGGTTAGCGGCGCTATTTGCACTTGTGATTATTGAAGAGCGCTTATCAGGCGTTTGTGTGGCTTCTGCAGGGTCAATAATGCTACCAGTCATGTACTGTATGTCATCTACAATCTATCTAGGCATCTTTGAAATGCACGCTACGCTCTGAACCGAGGGAATTCTATTTGAAAATGGCTTGGATGTACATTTGAAAGTAGAAAGTCAAGAACATGGAAAACCATGTGGGATTACAGGTATTTTTAGAATCCACTGCAAATGTTATCGATGATATTTCTACAGCAAATCAACAACATACTATACGAATATAATCTTGCTTTTAAAAGGTTTATTTTCTTAATTTTTATCTTGAGCACTCAGTTGAAGATAAATCACGCTATTTATACCATTTATGGACAACAGTAAAAAGTCGTGTTTAGCTGTTTGACCATTAAGCAAATGGCCAGTGTCTGTAATTGACCCCAGACAATTCTTGTTTTTAAGTGATACACCAGATGAGTCCATAACTATAAAATCAAGATGGCAATTTAAACACACAACATTCAGTGCATTCTGTTATACGTAATCCAACTATTACAGGGATTGATGATTTTATGAGGTTCTAAACACAGCATGACACTTTCAAATAGTCAGTACTCACTCACAGCTTTAATAACAATCTAATTTATGTGTACTTTCATATTGCTCTTTAATGACACTGCCATTACACAAATAACCGAGTATTAACAAGTGGAATAATAGTGTTTATTTACGGCTGTCAAGTGCATTGACCTTTTTGAGTGCAGTTCTGATGTGATGGCTGTCTGGGAGTGTGCTGGGCCAGACAGGTCTTTCCAGTGTCCTTTACCCCTCTGCTGTAGATTTGGAACAATGCACAGCGGTGTTCGGTGTGTCATCTAATAGCGCTTAAAGGAAAAGTTACATCATCCACAGAAATAACAAGCTATTTACGTCACTGTCTTTGTCTTATGCAATGTTCACTCTGGTAGAACAAAAGGGTGGTCAATAGTCATAGTTATTGTTATGTATGTATGTATGTATGTATGTATGTATGTATGTGTGTATGTGTGTATGTATGTATGTTGATCAGATGAGAGTTGAGTCATGATTGGGTTATTTCTAGCAGCTAATTTGCAAGCGATGACAAGAATACTAAAAGCAATAATACTGTAGTCTTATTTAACGCTTTTCCAGATGCTCAAAGTTCACTCCATAGGTGTTTTTTTAATCTACTATTGGAGCCACAGCTGCCCTGGGGTGGACAGACGAGATCGAGCGTTGACAAGATGGTATGGCCACAAATGAAGAACCACTTACAAGGCAAATACATTGTACTGTACTTAAAAAAACCTGCAATTTCAAACTAGTTCCATTTGTTTGTTGGGCTAAAATTGCAATGACTGAAGACGAAACAATGTGACAATATATCGCCAAACAAAATATTGTCCCAGCTATTATTTTGAACAAATTAAAATTAGCCTCATTAGCATAGATGTATCTTAATTTACCACTCTTGCGTCGTCCATGTGTGTCAGAGCTCATGCCACCATATTACAGGTCAGGTACGTCATTTTGCCCGTTGCTCATGTTGATGAATCGCGGTTGTGACATAAGAAACCCCTGCTATGTCAATCCATGAAACATTTCTTTCACAATCCTGATTCTAATCCATGTTTGCTGGTCAGTTTGAGGACAGGAAGTGGAAGACAAAGGATGCTGGCTGTGGGGCTAAACGACTCGGGTTAAGAACCGTCCGAGCGCTCTCTCCCTGAAAAGCTTGTAATCCTGATGAGGACAAACAAGTCGCTGACACAGACCGTACTAAACACTGGGGTCACCCTGACGGATAACTGCTGATGATAAGAAAACACGCTGGAATTCAAGAACTTTGAGGCAGCACGAAGCACAAACAAGATGTGACAAAGAAAAGATGTTCAAAGTTTAAACATTTACACAAGATTGTCAGAGAAATCAAAATCTGAAACATTTAAAGAGCTCTGCCAAGACACTGGTTCTGGTATGAAGAAAAGGGGTCTCGAATTCTAGTTCAGGGGTTAATGCTCTTATAATATCTTTATCATTGTGAGTGATTTTCCCTAAAATGTCTTACTAGAATGTCCTCCAATCCAAAGTGAAGCGTTTAGAAACCCTTCAGAGCGTGAGCAAAGTTTTATACTGGAACATTTGATTTGAAATCCTGCCCCAGTTGATTGATTTGGTAAATATAAGGGAAAGTAAAGGGGCTTTTGGGAGGTATGGACAATTGTAAAAGTCACAGCTGTTAAAAGCCAATGTCACCAAGAGATTTAAGGACTTGTTATAAAGTAATGATGAAAGTAATGAAATAAGCGCTGGCGGAATGCATATACAAATTGTATCATATGAATCTGTTTTGAATTTGTGGATTTGGTATTCAAACTGATCTTTATTCTTACTAGAACAAATATGAGAGTAATCTTTCCCATGATGTCTTACATATCCAGGAGACAGTTCCCTAAATGAAGGGGAAAAAAGACATTTGGATTTAAATGATATTCTGCATTACATATTTCTCTTTTCAAGAGATAAACTGCTAATGAAATGACTTTATGCGTACCATTTACATATTCATTTTGCTGTTTCTCAAACCAGCACACAACAAAGTGATCTGGATCTGAACCAAATATGTCCAACGACCACACCACACTTTCAAAACACTTTGACTCATCGACGCCTCACTCAAACTTTTGCCCAGTGACAACATGTATTTATTTATTTTTGCCCGTGAGACGAATCAATGTGTTTTGCAGGTTGTGCTTCATCATCATTCCACCTCACTGTCACTACCTTTGACCCTGATACTCAGAGTGGTTTTGGCCACATTTCTCCGCTGCCCGCCCCGCTCTCATCTGCGCTCCCCTGGCAGCTGTGTCAACACCTCTGCACCCACCCCCACCTCCACCCTCCCATGCTTAAACAAACCATCCACACAGACATCGCACACCGGGCCACTCCCCACCAACGGACGCCCGAGAAGAAGCCTGTACTCTGACGAGTCCATAACCGCTGCCAGCCAGTCCCCGAACAACATTGATTTTGCAGCGATCAATCCGCAGAGGTTGTGACGCATGGTAAATGACAGGGCCTGTGCCATAGCATACACTTCAGCATTAATTGTTGCCGGGCAGACTCCGCCGGCTTCGCGGACAGGGTTGGTCCGGCGGGTCTCTATGCGGCAGTGGGAGAACTTTGGGCCGCAGTGGGACGGGGGGAAAAGTACGGGCCCTTCACTCAGACACACCTCAACAGCACGGGACGGGCTGGAAGATCAGGCCAATTCTGATGATCTATTATTCCAAGCGGTGCTCCGTGATTGTAAGAGAAGCAACGGAGGCATAATTTATCAAGAAACTTTTGCTCATTACCATCAAAAGTTAGAAAGCGATGTCATCTGTACTCAAGCTCAACTGTCTGAATGAAGGTACAAGTATACGCCATATAAATACATGTTTTTCTCATTATACTTGGACAAACTTTATTGAATTTGCAGATTTCAGTTTCCATCACATTTCTATTTTAGACTTTTACTGACAAATCTAACAAGAGCCAACATATCAAGAATCTTTAAAAAATATTTGTGCTTCAAGCTTTGATTTAACACAAAAGTTCTCATAGTACCAAGGTCACACTATTTTACTGAAGGAAAATGTAGCATAATGTCTGTGTTCTGGACAATTATGTAGTAACAATGTAGTTTAATACTACTGATTATTTCATTTGCATCCTCAAGTGGGCTTATAAAAATACTTTCCCAATGACTGAGTTGCACTAATGGCATGTTCTAGCTGTCCTCAGAGGTGGGCTTTTCCGAGTACTGGGGGGGTCTCATTTATGGTGTGCGTACGTGACTTTCCATGATACATTTGTGATCTACAAAAAGACAACATTACATGGAAATGAGTGGTAGGGTCCAGAAAAGTTGTGGAAATGTGTGTTTTGTCCATGACCATACTTTTTGTAAGAATTCCACATAAAGCTCAGGTCATTGTTTTTCTGACTTAGGGACAATTGGAACACAGAAAACTCAGAGTCGGCGTCAACGTCACTCCAATGTCTGAGTTTCTACCTCTGCAAGATATGGTCATGAGCGGAAATGTATCTCATGTTCTAACTTTAAACTCACTCGTGCAGATATAGCTCTTTTTTTAGATAGTGGAGCTTCCTTTTTACATTTTTAGCCATTTTTTGGAGGAGACGTGACTTCCTTCCCTTCCAATGGACTGTTGATTGCTAACATAAATTGATATTGCAGGCCGTGTCCGGAGTGCTCGTACGGTCGGGGAACTGCTGTGGATGTTATTCTAGCTGTCATGGTTTTGTTTGGCTTTCATTTGAACATTTTCCTGTCCCTCATTCCTCCATTTTGTATGTTTTCTCTTGGACCGGCTTGTTGTTTTGTGTCATAACACAGTGAGTTATGTTCCCCTCCTCACCCGCTGTCCCTCTGCCTTACGCCTGATTGAATTGTTTGTGTTTCCATGTCTGTCAGCTCAGATGGGGCACAGATAGGAGCAGGTCTGCAGAGGATGCTCGGTGACGTGAACTTGGGTGTGTTGCTGTACGGTGTTCGAGTGGAGCCAAAAAGGATGTGTGTTTTTTGGGCATGACCTTTCAATTGCTATTTTGAGGTAGCGATGTAAAGGTTTTGTTGTTGGTTTATAGCTGACGCACAGGTGTAAAGTTGGACTTGTAAATGACCAAATTATTTTATTTTTCTTTCAGTCTTTGAATACAACACACACAAAAACGGAAATTAGACACAGACGGAAACATTTAAACCAGGCATGTCCAAACTACGGCCCAGGGGCCAAATGCGGCCCTTAGACCAATTTTTGTTGGCCCTCCGGCTTCCTGCTAAGTTGGCCCAAACAACAAATAGTAGAACTTTTACTGTAAAATTTGAAAAATTCAAGCACTTTGATGTTATACCAACCTAATAATAATGTTCCCAGTCTTACGAAAGGTGTGGCGGCTCATCAAAACTATGTCAAATGCAAAACTTCAAATGAATCACTTTTCAAATTTGACATTGTCAGGTTTTTGTGGCCCTTTGCTCCATATAAGTTTCAAAATGCAGCTCTCAGTGAAAAAAGTTTGGACACCCCTGGTTTAAACACTAAGTCCTAAATATGAACTCCGGCATAGGAGTTCGAATCGGGCCAAAGTCGTTCTAATTTATCCATTTGCTGACAGTCGGACTGTTTTTTGTTGTTTTTAAATGTCAATTATAATTCAGGTTCCAGTTCTTAGTTGTCAGTTCAGTGTCAGTTCAGTTTGTGTCATCCATTTTTTGTTGTTATGTCGTTACATTCTTTCCTGCGGCCAAAAGTATGTTCCAAAAGTATTAATTTATTGTGTCCACGGCAGGAGATCTTAGGCCCAGATACAGTAGATACCGGTAGTTCTGAACTCAGCTGGAATATCAATGCTCTGCTCTTTAAATTCACTATTTTCAAAAGAAGCTCAATAGAAAGAGATTCCATACAGCACGTGAATGGTGGTTTGATCCAATACTTAAATACAATACTACAAATACAATACCAAATTGTGCAGGTGGGCAATGGTCAGTTGGGTCTATGCTTTCTCCTGTATTGTGTGATAATTGCCTTCATTCATGTCTACATTAAGGCCGGTGCCAACGCCCTCCTTCCTCTGGCTCCGCACACACACCAGCCTCACACCAGTGGACCGGTGCCAGCTCTGGTCTGAGTTGATGTCAGTCCTGCTCACTCGCGGGGCTCACTTCTGGAGTTTCCGAGCTCCGCTGCTGGACCTGCCGCAGGCTTGGCTCAAGGCCGTGACAGGAGGCAGCCGGGCATGCCAGCGCACATACTGAAACACACGGGGAAGCAGGGGAGAAAATGTTGCAGTAACAGATCCTATGAGGGGAAGAAAGGGAGGGAGAGCGATGGAGAGAGAGAGAGATGGAGAGGAGCGGATGTTGTTCTCTGTGATTGAGGTGGAGAGGTGTAACGCCACGGGCAAAACAGACGGATGTTACAGATTGAGTGGTCACTGGGGTGGTACATGTAAACACGCTCAGCTATATAATTGTAAGTATAGTCAGTATTATACAACTTTTATTAAACTACATCATCTTTTTTAAAGGGGATGTATCATGCAAAATTGAACTCTTCTCTTCATCATTAGTTTTTGATTGGTTCATGGATGTTTGAGTAATCCTATATTGTCCTACAATCAAGTGCTTAGAAAATCCTTGCTTTCACCTACCTCCTATCCCCGCACACATAGATGTACTTAATTGTGATTATTTGAAAAATGAAGATGCCAATTGATAGATGTCCAAAATATCACATAGCCACTTTTCAAGAACAAAATCATTTAAATGACAATTATCTGCTTGTTACAATGAAATGTTACTATGAAGAGGCGGAGCTTATAGGTCCTGCTGTTTTAAACAGGAAGTAATTGCATCTGTAATACTATGTTCTTGATAATAAGTATATTGCCTCCTTTAAACAATCCAACAGTTCTGTGATATAATTGGGTGTTTGTCTAATACGTTTGATCACATGAAGACATCAGACTACACCAGTGGCTGCACATATGAGGTGACATACCAATAAACGGATAATTAGTAATTTCATGCAGAGGAAAGTTCATTAGGGATAGTAAAGAGAAGCATTTACTTTTCAGGTGATTTCCTGAGCCGCGTGCAAAATTTGGAGCGACCTGTAGCTCCAGGCTGTTTCCCTAATGGCACTGACCTTTTCCGCTGTTGGTCCTCTTTGGTCTCGCTGAAATAACACATTCCCACACAAGGTAACATGCAGGAGCTGTGAGGGCAGGCACTGTTTTTTATATAAACATCTTTCATCTTTTATTTAAAGTTTGAAAAAGCTTGCACATTTACAGGTTGAAAAAATATATAAAAAAATGTTCAGCCCTGAAGAAATTCATTGTTGCATCGAAAAAACATTTACTCGGACTCAAGAGGCAACATAAAATGGGTTACGAAACAAAAAATGCTGATCTTTGAAGGTGAACGTTAACGTACACTTTATTGTTTGACACAGACACAGGGAGAAATATAGAAACTCTTCTTAAACTCCACCACTCAGCCACCATGACGGCACAGAGTATAATACATCTTATCAGTTCTGTGTCAAAATTGAGAAGCAAGAAATAGAAACAGAAGAGTTGGTTATTGCACAAATAAAAGCTATTGGTCCTGTGGTGACGAATGTGTGAAAGAGGACCGGTACAGAGGTGCAGTCCTGCCTGATAGTGCTCTCAGGGTTTTGTGTGAGAGCAGAGCCGAACTGCTGACCACATAAACCACAGCACATGGCTCTGGTTCCTGACCTTCACTTTAGAGCAGATTTACACTCCATCTGGAGAGCAGGACAAAACAGAACAGACTCATGTGGCTTTTACACAACAAAGAGCCAACGCTGGGCCAGTACCTTGTTGTAGTGTAGTAAGATCACCCCAATACCACCGCAGATTTTCTCCTTTTTTATATCTTTACTGGGTGTATTAAGGAGCCTTTTACTTAATGTTTACAAAGCAAAACAGGACTAAAGTACATATTTCTTACATATGGAATGGGATTTATGTATTGGTATATGCTATATTGTCGTGACATCATTCTCAGGTAATATATGTATATGTTTTTATCCTTATTACTACTACTACTTTAAATAAGTAGCCTACAAGAGCAATTACACCAGAGATTAAAGCAGAGCTAATTTGGGTCTAAACAGGATTTAAATCAAGACTCCAAGACTTCAAGTAGAATACATATATATTTTTGCTCTCTGGTGGTTGAGTAGTTAAGGAGGCTCCTCTCTCTCATCTCCATTTCATGCTAAAGCCTTAAAAAAATAATACAACTGTTTTGGCAGATACATGGCCATTTTTAAATAGTTTGAATAACTGAATATTGAATAATTGTTTGACTCATTCCCTCCCCTGCTTTTTTCAACTTTTAACTGGACCCTTAAAAAAGCTCAGATCCCTCCAAGGGAAGGAAGTCATCATATCCTTGATACCTAAAGAGGGGAGGGATCAACTTGACTGTGCCTCATACAGACCAAACATTTTTTTAATTTTGAATGTGGACTATTATACTAAGATGGTCTTACTTATTTAAAGTGCTGCACAAATTTCAAATAGATGATTTAATCATAAACAACATTGGAGCTCTTTACGATAGTTCAACATCAAGATTAAAAATGAATGGCCATATGACGGACCTAGTGACTTTGGAAAGAGGTGAGGCAGGTTTGTGCCTGGTCCCCCTTCCTGTTTGCTTTGTATTTTGAACCATTGGCCCAGTACATTAGACAATCAGGATGGATATCTATAGAACATACTTTTGGCTGGCACAAACTGACATACGCACCATGGAAAAAATAACCGCCGGACTCAACTTGAAAATAGATGATTTCAACAAACAAGCCATTATGCATCGACTCTTTCCTTTGGACACCACCTCATTACCTGCTGATTTTGTTCTTTACTTATCCTGAGTTTCTATGGTCCTGCCAGCCGTGTTTTTGTTTTTTTAATTATTATGATTATGTCTTGTTTTTATGTATGTTAAATAAATAGAAAACATTTATAATTGATCAATTGATTGATTGATTGATTGATTGATTGCTTCTTGCACAATAAACATAGGCATTATTTCATTTCACAACATTTTTCACCATTTTTGTCACACTAGTCATACTTTGAAGTTATGTTTAAAAGTCAAGACTGCATTTATACTTATGGCGTTCCACGGGTGGGACGTTGAAATTTTTATTAAATTTTTTCCACCATTTCTCAAGCTGCTTGATATGCGGTACTTAAAAATAAAGCTGCAACCCACTTAGTTCCAGTCAAATCAATAATTCTGGGAAGAATCAGCATCAGTTTGTACCAAACCCACAAATAAAAAATTACCCTAAAATAAGATAAAAAATATTATACAACTTTTATATGGATTCTGCTTGGACATTTTTGCTTTATTACAAGTCCCTAAAGCTCATTTTTCATGATTAAACCTTCAGCGTTTAAAAAAAGAATTGTCAAAACCCAACAGATGCTCATTTTAGTGTCAATCAGCAGATCCCTCAGACACCAGCTTTACTCATTCATATATTTAACAAAGAAAACCTTGGCGGAATTTTAAAACCTGAATTCCTCTGTGCAGAGCTTGTTTCTACGTATAATTCAAGTAAAACAGACATCAGTCCAAAACTACTGAGTCTCAGCTTCACAAAGGCTCCTGCCAATTGTACCCCAAAGGGTTCAGGAGCAGCTTCAGCTTTAATTGGGGTACATTTTTTCAGGCGTTTTAGGAGAAATACACCCCTAATAGCAAGGGGTTTGAAAAAAAAAAGATCATTAAGTAATTTGTTTTTTCTAATAGATTGTATAGCCTCTGTAGATAATGAAGGTTTAATCATGTTGTTATTAGTTTTCTTTGGCAAACAGAGCTGGGATTTAAACCCCAGTCATTGGGGCCATGTTGTTTGTGACTCACCATTGTTAATAGACTATATTTGAATACTTCATTGTTCATTTTCCTCTTGATAATAGGTGCTTCTCTCACCTTTCTTGAAAATGCAGTTCGTTAAGAGTGGGTTTTGTGACATTGGTGCTAAATACAAACTTGTTTCAGCCAGTACAAACAGTGACACATCTTTTAAAGTTGGAGTACAGTGTTTCTGAAGGTACTTGACATTTAAATATTTCACTTTGGTGGCGCGGAGATGCTTGCACCTCCTCCTCCTGTTGTGGTAACTTTAAACAAGCACCAGCCCATGACCCTTAAAAAATGACTGAGATGATGATTTCTGGCAATCTTCAACAATTTCTTTATCCCACTTTATTTTTTTTACTGCAGTGGTAAACAAGCACTGCAATTTCTTTTGGAGGGTGTGTACCTATATTCACCTTTACCTATGTGTATTGTTACCTATGTTTCTCGGTACCTATGTTACCCCCCTTTGTATGGACAGGGGAACTACACACACTAGCATAGGCTACATGTTCAGGTTCCACATTCCCAATAGTTGTGCATAAATGTATGTTTTTTATCGTACGTAAAGGGAAAAAGACCCTTCCTAGAGCTGGGCCCGACCAGCCTCAGCCACAGAGGTGACCGAGAACCCGATGGGCACTCTGACAGTTCTCCAGTGTGTCTCTATGTGGGGGATGTTTTTCAGCAGCAGAACTGGGAGACAGGATCAACAGGAAGATGAATACTGCAGTGTACAGAGAAATCTTTGATGAAAAACTGCTCCAGAGCGCTCTGGAACTCAGACTGGGGCAAAATATCATCTTCCAACAAGACGACGACCCTAAGCACACAGCCAGGGTGACAAAGGAGTGGCTGCAGGATAACTCTGTGAATGTCCTTGAGTGTGTCCGGCCAGAACCCAGAATTGATGTTCTGCAAAGAAGAATGGGAGAAACTGCCCATAAATATGTGCCGAGCATTACACTCAAAAAGACTTAAGGCTGTAATTAGTGCCAAACGTGCTTCAATAAGGTTTTGATCAAAGGAATACTTATGTACATGTGCTTTTTCTTTTTTGAGAATAAATCAAACAACCTTCTTTCATATTGTTGTTATGGGGTAGTTTTTGTAAAATTTTGAGGCAAATAATGAATTTATTTATTTTGGTATAAGGCTGTAACATCTCAATAATGTAGAATGAATAGTGAATACTTCCTAGATGTACTGTATATACATATACTGAAATACCAAAAAATATATTTAATTCCCCTTCAATTTCACTCAAATCCTTTTCCCTTTCCTTGTTTCTACCACCACAGCAAACTGCTTTATTGCACAAGCAAATCTTTTATTCCATCTCAGCAAGGAGTATGGCGTGTGGGCCGAGAATGGTGAATACAATTGAGAGATGTGGGAGAGAGAAAAGGGGGGCAGTGGGGTGCGTGGGTGAGCAGATAGGACCATAGATGAGGGGGGGCATGTTAAGTTTGGTGCCCACACAGAGCACTATTCCACTGGCTCTCTCTATCCCACGCTTGG
>NW_027316532.1:34740085-34777585 GCF_026437365.1 Eucyclogobius newberryi
TCTGTCATCCACTGACTTCCACATGTCGGTTTTTCCTTTTCCTTCTTTGCCAGAGTAAGATTTGCTTTAACTGGCTGTTTCCCTTCTGTCTGCAGCATGCTTGAGTTGGCCCCAAAACATATAGCTAACACTTCATTTACCACTAATAACAATATCTATAATCACATATTCTGATCCTCACTCTGCACTGGAATATTATTGACAGATCTTAATTACCGTCATGTAGAATCCAATGATTAGTTTGAACAGTCATTAAGGAGGGAGTGTGGTTCTAAATAGACCCAGGGGCTGGATAATAGGCCTGTGACTCACGCGATCAGTGATTTAACTGCAAATAGACAGAAACGCATTGGAAATTGCATAGGAAGTGAGTGAAATGACAGTTAAGGTTGTCGTTCTTTCTGGTTCATGTTTTTTTTTTTTTTTTCCAGCTTGAGTTTAAGCAGCGATGGGATTAGTTTTGTAGGATTGCTGGCTGGCATTGTGCACGGAGAGGATAGGCAAATGAAATCGCTTTTTCAACCACCACTACTTATCCTTGTCCCTGTGTTGTCTCATTCAAACAGAAGTGCCTGGCTTTGCATGCATGTAATCTAGGTGACAAGGAGGAATGAAAGGAGAGCTGAACGCGGATGAAGCCAGAGAGAATGGGCCTGAGAAGTTAGTCGAGAGTAAATGTATTCCTCAGAATTGTGTGAGGGGCTCAGGTTTATAGAGAATAAGAAAGGGGCTAAAATATGTAAAATTATAGAAAATATAGAAGAAATCATTGGCCTTTGTCGAGGATGTCTAAATACCTCACATCCTCGCCAAAACAAGTTTTTTCTGTCCTCCTCTCCAGAGCTCATAACCCGTCACATACATCCACAATCCTACTTTGAGGCTCCTTTGTGTTTATAAAGTCCATACATATTCACCAGACTGTTCTGATCAGCAGTCAAATTGCATCCAGGGCCCAGCAATGCTTTTTTTTTTTTTTTGAGTGGATATTCTGTGGACAAATGGCATTATAATGATAAAGACCCATACATTATTTTAAGCTAACATGACTAGTGTCCAAAGTAGTTTAAAAACGTCAAGCAATGGAAAATATAGCAACTAATGGTTTGTTTTAAGCACTTAAGTTTGGAAGCATTTTTCAGTGAAACTTTTTCACTTTGCCCTGTAGCATCCCTCTTTTAATAAATGGGGTACAGAGATTCAATACAGACCCAGTGCATTTGTGTCTGACATCATTATTTAAATAATTCATCTTCAAACTTCATGGCTGAATTATTGATGTCTTTAAGAATAGAAAAAGAGGAAGCGGCAAACAGCGGACCGGGGGGGCGGCATGATGCAAGATGGAGACAGAAATTACTGTTTCGTCATTAATAAATATTTTTCAGCTCAAAAGACATTTGGAAAATGAAAAACATGACATTTAATCTGATAAGAGAAAATAATGCTAGTCTTTTAATATATTTGTTTGCTGCAGGCTTCAATTTACAGAGTTACATTTTAGACTGAGTAATTTGGCAAACAACACAGAAACTCCAGCGTCTAGACACCACTATTATCAGCTTTTAATAACTCTGTTATATAAGGTTTCGCCTGTTATTGCTTTCTGGCACAGTCATACACAGGGTTTAACAAAAGTATGTGGTATTCCTTTTCACAGTTCAGTCTATAGAGAGTCTGTGACAAAGTCATACATTTCAGTCTTGATGGACAGGTTTCAAACGTGTATAATAACAATTCCCTGGGGCCAAGGAGGAGAAGGAAGGCTAATTTGGTTGTGGTAGTTTGAAATATTGAAAACTAAACCAATCTCTGACATGTAAATCAGGCTAATTCTTCAGATGGTGCACTGGACCAAGACTATAGTTCAAGCTCTGAAGAAGGAACTAGTCAGTCCAACCCAGGGGTTAAATGCAGTTAAATGCCTTAATCTTGCAACGAGCTTTACAGGCTTATTGAAGGATCTCAAAACTCTACAGTGTAGTCAATATTCATTCATAACTGATGTGGTGGTAAACTACTGGGCCAGTCAAAACGTGGCTATCAGCCTAAATCTGAACCATACCTGAATTAAACTTTTTTTTTCTTGAGGCAGATCTAAGCAATTCAAAAAAAGACAGTTGTAATTCCAAGTTTTTGACATTGTGAAATGTGGCGAAAGCTAGAGAAAGAAACAACTTCCGGTTTATTGTCAGCTTTTTCTTTCATGTCTCTTTATGAAACGCATTTTGCACTGGAAATAATATTTGTCTTGATGCTTGAGTGCCGTGTGTCAATAAAAAGGAAATAGCTGATGCTAAAAGTTGTTTAACATTTTGTAATCACCTGAGTCTGCGTCCTCTCTTGTCCAATCATGCTCTGGAAACTGCCTGTAACTTCCCCCTTCAGACCCCTGGAACAAGTTGGCATGGATCACTTTGTGGAGTGGAGACACGTTTGAACCGCCCCGTTCTGCTCCAAGGTGATCCAGTGGTAACTTGCCATCGGCCCATCTAACCACCACCACCACCACTCACGCACATACCACATTCGTAATAGCCATGGTATCCTAATCATTCAAATTGTATAATAAATAGCATTGCTGAAGCTGCCTTTTGTTTACCTCGCTGTCCTCTTTGTGCACATGGATGTAATGTGGTGGGTGCATCGTCGGTTGTATATTTTTATACACGTGTGTTGTGTGGTGGCTGCTCGGAAAGGCACAGGGCCCAGACACTTGGAATCACTTAGTGCAAATTTCGAATGTGGGAGGAGAAGAATGTGTGTGCGGCCAGATAAAAAGAAAAGAAAAGTGAAAGAAAAACAGGGCAACATGGAGATCGGGGGCGTGCAAGATAGACACAGATATAGACAGAGCAGGAGAGAGGGAGAGCGAGTGAAGGGAGGGGGCACCTGCATGGGAGGAGTATTTGGACTTGAGGCAGCGGGGCAAAAACACAATGATCTAGTGCAAATGACAGACACTACACGGGTGAAAGAATAGACGGAGAAGAAAATTCTAAAGTACGCTGCCCACTCCTTACCTACTGTTCTCCATTAGGCTGATTTTTTCAAATGTCTCTTGCAGGTCTCGCTTAGGGGGAACATCTATTCCTATCACAATGCTGCCTACACACACCTCGCAGTGACAGGCAGCACACGAGCAGAGGAGGGGGCCCCTGCAGAAAGGAATTACACACACAAAGAAAGAAAGAATGAAAGAAGGAAAGAAAGAAAGGTACATGTCCACAGTGAGTCAGTACAGTGTGGATTTGTCGCATAAAAGGCCATGTTGGAGGTGTACTTTTGGACACGCTTTGCACCTGTGTGGGCCTATGGGTTCCTAATTCTCTACATGTTAGTAAGTTACATTTTTAGACGTTTCAACTGTGCTAAATAAGTGTGCTTGTTAAAATACAAATGTGGAAATCAAGCACTGTACTTGCAGTTCTCAGATCATTAGTTACAAATTGAACAACACCAAAAAAAGATGTACTAAACAAAAAAAAACCTATACATCTTGTTTCACCTAAGGATCGTCTCTGCCTGGGATACACTAGATTTTGGCAATGGTCTCGAGGCAGACAATATCTTTGGAAATTTGCCACAAAATCTTGCCACACTCTGCCCCTGTTGAGCTTACAATTCAATAACTGAAAGAAAAAAAACAATTACTGATAGTGGCTTTTGCCCACATGCGTAATCTGCACGAACTCAATCATGCCAAAGTAAATGCAGAAACACATTGTTAATCCTGACTTATTGCAGCCGGTTAAATCAATTCAAAGCAAAAGTAAATAGCGACTGCAGTAAGTTGTACCTGTGCTGTGTGACTCACTCTCAAGTAATGCAAGACACCCCCTCCTCTTATTTTAACTTTTAAACCTTGTATACTCTGTGTACACAAACTGGTGTAACCTCTTCTCTCTTCTGAGTGTCTGTCTCTTTCTGCAGAACACAAATATAACCTCCCACATTCTCTCCTCGTGCTTCCGGCCGCTCGAGCCTGCTCCGAGCCAAAACTAACAGGCTCTCAGTGTGTTCGGGACAGCTAAATCCCGATGACATCACTACTGTCTGAGAAAGTTTGGACTGGAGAATAGGTGCCAAACTTCATGTATAAGCCAACAGGAGCTTAGCATAATCTCCGCCGTGTATTCAAATGGGAATTGCTGATGCTTGTGAAGGTGCGCAGCGATGAAGTAAGCATTTCTTAAAGGTTGAAAAGGCAATAGGTTTTGACGAAAAGTGTCCATCCATGCAAATCCACAATTGCCCCCCTGACCCAGCTGATGAGCAATGTAGTTCGGTAGGAAGCTGTAAATGCACTGTAAACAACACTAAATCAGCAGCTATTGTTCACTATTGACGAAGGCCAATCCCCATGCTCGACTCCTCACTGTAGGTCAAGATGATTGCCATCCAAAATCAATCCCAGGGCGTAAAGCGTGCGTCTGTATGTTCGTTCCTCTATCTTCAAGGGAATAATATGCACCGACAATGAATTAAAAAATCTAATGACGAATCAGGCGTGCATTGACTGGTGTTGAGCCGTATTGACCAGTCGGGGTCACCCTATGAACTGGGCCCAACTGACCCTCATGGCTGCTGGCAACAAGGCGGGCACATTCAATCTCACTTGACCCACTCAGCTTTGACCTTTGCCCCCTGGCAGGACTGCCCCTGTGTGAACTCTCACCTCTGAGATCAATAGCTCTTGACCATCACCTCGGGCCGTTGCCGCAGAGCGAAGGGCAGATTCTGCAGGATGGTACAAGAAAAACACCTCAAACAAACACATAGGAGTTTTCTAATGTGAAGGTGGATTTACAGGGGCTGATCCAGTTTTTTTGTCAAGTAATAAAGCAGTTTGTCTTGCCCCAGTAAGGATTGTAAAAGCAGCTTTTAGGGTCAAAATGAGAATGCTGTGTGCTGTCTGCATATAAACGGCACGCTTTTAGCATGCTAGTTAGCTTGCTTGTTTGCAATGGTGCTCTGAAAGTGCAATACAACTATTGTGGTGAATAACTAGATGCTATGAATGTGCGATGAAAGTGAGGAATATGTTTGGACCGCTGCAAGCTATTTAAAATGTATTTTGCCTTTTAAGTAAAATTCAATTTTCAGCGCCTTTAAGTGGCCTTTGTGGTGGGTAGGAATGTGATGTTAAAAGGACTTTCTGTTGAGTTCACTGGAGATGTCACTTATAAATCTATATAATTGGTAATAAATATACATATTTTGAGCTGTAGATGATTTTAATTCTGCTGTGTTACTTCAAAGTGATACTATCGATGGGTTTCAGAATGTTGCTATAGCAATTAACTTTTTAAAACTAAATATTATATATTTTGAATAGGAAACCATCTTCAAAATGTCCAGTTTAACAGGAAGCAGAAATCCATGAATATGTATATTTTATCATCGAAGGGTTGGATTAGCATTTTGGTCAACACATGACAGAAATGTGTGCAATTTACAACTAACTAAACATAACCCATGAACATTAAACGAAATATCTTCCATACATTAGTCTTAAAGGGTGTTAGCATTTTAAAGCCCTCTTGTCTTATTGTCTCGGGTGGGGCATTACTGTTTATGGTCAATGCTCATGGTCAGGATTGATATCAGTGGAGCCGTATGTTTGGTATAGGAATACAGAAAACATCAATGGTCTTCTTTTCCCTTTTAACAAGCCCAACACTCGTAGAAATCTATATTTTCTACAAATCAGCTTCAGCAGTATCCTCTCAAACCTTTTCGATCTGTTTCTGTCATACATGACTAGCTCTTCTCCCCATTCTGATCCTGGTTATTGTGGGTTTGTTATGAACTTTAACAAGTTGCACATATAATCCTCTTATGCGAGCAGCATCCAAATTTACAACTTGAGCTTCTGTGCATTCTAATCAGTAAGTTAAACTTCTTTGATCTCGACTTGGAAATTGCTCCGCTTTTTTAAAGTCATTTTGTCCACAGCAGGCTTAAACCCTTCTCACTCAGGTTTTAGTATTAAAATAAATATTATTGTAGTATGTGTAAAAAACTGGCTTCAATCTCTTCATTTGAAACACGCATGACTTCACCCACAGCCAACAGCTGCATCAAAAAAGACAATTAGGATGCTGTTTAAAAAAGTAAAAAATAATAATGATACAAATTCTTAAAGGTTGAATGGACGATTTTTTTGAACCAAATCTGAGTCTCATTTCCTTGTGGCGTGGACTGCCGATTAGTCCTGCCACGTATCAATCATAAAACGCACCTACTGCTCACCTGCAGCCTCGTGCGGCTCGTCCCTCGAGAGCAGCACGGTTTTGCGTGTCTAAGCGCATTGATCTATCATAATATAGTTCCCTCAGTGTACGGGACAAAATTAGGACGGAGATAGACTGTTCGAGCTGACTCAGAAGAGACGGAAAACTACGTGAGACGAGAGATGCGATGGGATCCGTCGCGCTAATAAACAAACGCACGTGTGTGTTGTATCAGTTCGCACGGGGGAGTGGCATGCGCACGTCCGCCTGAGTTCTCGAATCGCTGAAAAATCGTCCATTACACCTTTAAGTGTTTCAAGACGCACAAGACACAAATGTGTGCATTGACCTTTTGGTGCCATTGTCCCATTTCCTTTAAAAAAAAATGGTGGCATCAAAGAGGTAGATAATGCTGTTTGTACCAAGCAAAAAAATCAATATAGTTTGGAGCAACAGGTCGTCCTTCATCGCATTGAAATTGTAGCAGTTGAGTCGTACATTATAATGAAGGCAGAGCTATAGCCACTATGACTCATAAGCATCAAAACACTAGTTGCCTTGTGCTTCAGGGTGTCAGACAGTGGCACACGGGCATAATCAGCATACTACAGTCGTGTGCTAAGGAGGCTGCAGTGAGACAATGTAGACTCTCAGAGCTAAAAGCATATTATCCTACGGTCGTCCTGCAGCGTTGTGTAATCCAAACACATCCAGCCACAGTACATCTGCTTTCTCCAATGTGCAATTTGTACTGTTCACAAAATCACACATAATAGAGATGTTTATATTCCCAATGGCCTGTAATGTTACTTGAGATATTCTCTGCTGGCAATAACAGCATGAAAACCACCAGTTGAACTTGCTAAGTCGAATGAAGTGCAATCGTTTTAGAATATGTTTTCACCCAAATCTCGATCTTCACACACAAAAATGAGGCAGTAGGTTTTGTTTCTCTCTCCCGGAAAAAATATCTGGGCTCATTGTTTGCTGTGGGTTTTTTTATTGCTTTTATACATTTTGCTCAAACACAGAAGGGTATGGAATCAGAGTATAAAGGGCATTAAAAAAACAATCTCCTAACTTGGGACGGTCCAACCACTGCCACAAGCATGTTTCTCACAAATGTGGACGTCAGCTCCTCTGAAAAACTTCATAACATTCATAACAAAATCTATAACTCCTTTTTCCTCAACTTTACAGACTTTAATGCTTCGCTTGTTGATTCAGCAAAAATCCGCTCCGTTGTGTTGTTTTTCTCCCCCCTTTTTTCTCATAAGCCATGTTTGCTTATACATGAACGGACCACACGTTTCTCTGATTGGTTAATCCACCTGTCAATCACACCAACCGACTTGAAATCATGGAGACAGGATGTGGTTCCAGGCCAAATATCTTCAAAAATCAAACCCATTTAGCGAGATTGGAAAGTGACGCAACAATTGCACAAATGTTATCTTGACCGTGCATTTTCTCTTCTCTTCATTGCTCCTGAATTTAGATTGGACAAGTTTCCCAAGGACAATGAAATGTACCTTCAAATACGTTAAGCCTTCAACACTGCTATAATTGCGTGATGTCATTTTCTTTTGTTGGTTTATTCAGCCCCCTACTACAGGCTAACATAACTTTTGTCCAATTTAACCTTGCATCACATCCTGAGCCAGAAAATTTGCTGTGTGTTTGGAATGTGTCTTTCACACTAAAAACACTCATTAGTTTTGGAGTAAAAACTTCTCTTTTCTTCCCAAAGTTTACCTGTGTGTACCTTCCACGAGCAGAAAAAACACTTATTGTGAAAGACAGGTGCTTGGCTCCAGTGCTAAATTTATTCATCCCACGGTGTTCTTGTTAGACAGATAGAACTGCTGTGTGTGCGTGCGTGTGTCCCGGATCAAGTGTGTATGCGTTTGCACTCTCGTTTCCCATTTCTCATATCTGATGTCGGTGGCCTCTCTCCGACAGCAGCAGGGTCCATCTCATGAGAGCCCAGCCATGACTCAGACTAGTGGCTGGCAGCTCTTTTTGACTCACAAAAAGAGAGCGGGAGGAGGAGGGACGAGAAGTGAGGGTGGGAAGGAGGCAAAGGGGGAAAAAGGAAGGAAGGAAGGAGTGTGCGGTGTCGGGGAGGGACGACTGAGTGACCGCACACCATCACGAGCAATGTTTAGCCATAATAATAATGGCTTTGGGGATGTAAGAAGAGACTGGATCAAAATTAAAAACACTATACTCAATGTGCTTAGCAAAAAGACAGAAACAAAATCACCAATATATTTAATCAATGCATTATAGAGATGTTTGCGCTAAACAACCAAACTCAAATTTCTCTTTGCCCCGTCGGACCACTCTTGCCACAGCTGCAGCCAAAAGAATCGAAAAAGCGTGAGCAATTGCTGAGAGATGCTAGGAACGTCTCGTAATTGCGAATAAAAATGGCTTTCATATCATTTTGGCAAACATGGATAATAATTGACGTTATGTTTGTGTTATTTGCTCGCCGAAGCACAAAAAACACAGGGATCGGTCGTCGCTGCTGAATCTGATCTAAAGCGAGTGAATGTCTAGTATTTCCGTGGCTGTTTCTTACCTGGTGCGGTTGAATGCCTCTCCCATTCTGCTCCTGTCTTTATGGGATTGCGTTGTTAGGTGCAGCAGGAAAACGACTAGATCTCCAGATGTGTTATTGGGATGTTTGCGATTCGAATCAGGGCATGCATTTTGAAAAATCTCTTATCGTTTATGTTCAGCTACAGCAAAATATGTATGCCTATTTTGGTAAGGAACAACACAGGGAAATATATGAATTAGACCGAAACACATGCATAAAGGAAAAGCCTTAACCTTACCACAACCTCATTTGAGATTATCTGTAAACTGTTATTCTCAAAGGATTTAATCAGCGTAAACTCAATGCAATCCTCTGTTCACAAAAGGACCATCATGACCAAAAAGTCTTCATTATTACCTTCACATGACATGCCATCAAAGGAACTCCTGTAGTTTATATATCTCATTGAGTTGGTAAAACTGTCAGAATTCTATGGTAGAATTTGCTGTTAGATTGTAGATGTGTTTTCCTGGTTTGTGGTTCATATCTCTATAATTATTGGACTTATCTACATGAAACAAAAACTGGCACAACGTTCCACATGTTCTCTTTCTGCATACCTAAACAAAAGTGCAATTATTCAACACCAAGTACGGGATTGTTGTTAGCTGAAAGGACTTTAAGACATGAGTTTAACTGAGAGTTGTTTATGAGTGGATTTCCATTTTGGAGATTTCTTTCAAAAACAGTGAATCTCTCACAGAGTCGCACAAGCCCTCCATCTGAGATTATGACGTCACCATATTCTTGCACATGAACGCAACTTACTGACATATCCACAGTTGCTCGTTATCTACAGAAGACCCATTGCGTTGCAGTTGAGCTCAGCAGCTGGCTGAGTGGCAGAATCCCTCACTGTGCGCACACATTGGAACAACTGAAAGAGCAAAACAGAGACCTTCCACAACATCTGCTAATTATCTGGCAGAAAGCAGAGCGCCTGGGCTGGATCAAAGCAGTCCCAGCTGTGGGCCCATGCAGACCCCGGGATGGCACTGGCAGAAATAGAAAGTGAGCTCCACAAAAAACAGTGAGAGAAATTGTCAATAACAGACAAAGGGCTTTAGAGCAGACGGACCCGCTCCCAGTGAGACAGCTGCATAGATCAGGCTGTCATAAACACATAGATTTATTTTATCCATATGTGCTGAGGAGGAGCCCAGACTTTCAGCAGCATTGGCAGGAATCACAATATCCTTGACAGTCGAAGCGTTTGCCCACCTCCATCTCCCTCTCTCTCTCCCTTTGGTCTTCTCTGCTCTCAGAAACAGAAAGACAAACTCATTTCCATACAAATGGAGTGAGAGCCTGAAGCCGAGGGACCCAGTGGAATTGCAAATATTTCATCTTTGCCTGGGAGCCCTGTGCTATTACTGCCCGGCCATTATCCTCTCCCTTTCATTCTGTCTTCTCTGAGACTTTTTTCTTTCTCTCCTGTTCAGAGCTTCTTCTCAAACCACACATACCTATGTTATAGTGCTCCAAATCACAAAAATACACCCCGCTATTTTACAAATCTGCTGTGGATATTGACTGCTCTTGTTTGGATCCATTATGTTATAAGAATATACAGTTGTACTATTATTATTATTATTGAGCTAAAAGCAAATTAGGGCATATAGTATTACAAACCTAGTGGATATTTCTTCAATAATGTTGTAGTCTTAGAACAGTCAGACATTTTTAGATTGAGCTCAAAGCCAAACCACCTGTAGCTAAGTAGGTCTGATATGAATTGTTTATTTAATTACATTTTTTGAACCGATACCAATGTCTGATATGTGGCTTACTACTGTAGCCCATAACCGATGTATGCCAATACCCATATTTAGATTTAAAAATCCATAGTAGGGCCCACAAATCTATGTTAAGCTGAAGAAAACATCATAAATGAATGCATCACCTCAGTAAATGTTTTTAGCCTAATTTCCATTTTCAGTCAGAATAAAGACAAATGGTCTTTTTCCCGACAAAATATTGGTGAATAAAAACAAATCCATTCGATAACGATACTGGACCCAATATGTTTCCCATCCTAGTACTAACATTCTGTGATCATATATTATTATATGATATATCATATTCATCTCTCCTGATTTCAAAGTGCAAGGCCCTGGGCCAGTGAAAGCACCTGCTGCCCCTCTGTCCCCTCGTCCTGCCCCTCTCCCTCTTCTACAGCCTCACCTCCCTCAGAGCATCTGCCCAGTGCCCACATTCTCTTGCCCACATGGAGGCCACAGCTGCCCGGGTGACAGGGGCAGGAGCAGATTGGCTGGCTCGGGCCTGTCCTCTCTGGGAGCGTTGCCAGTGCTGGACACAGGACAGACGGGAGATGGTCTCACACACAGCCACACTTTCTTTCTTTCTTTCTTTCTTTCTTCTTCAAGGAAGACAAGTTCAAACTAATTATCAAATACGTAGCAGGTATAAAATTGTCTTCAGCACCAGAAAACTTTTTTCATCAGAGCAGGATTTATATTTAAAGTCCTGTACAAAACAGAAGAGTGTGTTAAAAATACAATACAATGATTGAGCACAACATACACATACAATGACATACAATGAACACAAACAAAGTCAATAACACATTAAATACTCACTGTTAAGTCATTTTCAGAACCAGTTTGAGCCTATTTTGAACATAATCTCACATCGTCAGGATTTGTTTTTGACAAAAACTGAAATGCAAAGTAAAGACTGTAAACCAGTCTTTAAGCGGGGCACCAGAAGGTGGTGGTCTCTGAAGTTCATATGTCACAAAAGTAGTCGACAGTTACTCATAAAAGACAAATAAATATAAATTGTACATATTTTGTAACATGTATAAAAATATAACTACCCCTCAAGAAAACCCTTCAGAAAAGTATTTAGTTTCAGGAACATTGAGAGAAAACTATATTTATTTCAAAGTAGCATGAAGATATGGACATGAGCATGAAATTCTGTATAGACCCTTTTAAATCCTGTGTCATCAGAAAGTTCAAAGTTCCTGAATGAAGGCAATGAGATTAAGACTTTGTACATTTTTTTAATTCATCTCCAGGGAAGTTTCTCCCCTCATTATTGAATTTGAGCTTCACAAAAAGTACAGTTTGTGGTAAAGTATGTCATATATCTGTAGATAAAGTGGAAACAATTGTGGAGGGTCGACATTTCTGTAAGTATGTGTTGTGTCTCTTCACGTCTCTCATTATCTCTAATATAATTGAAATTGTCTTTTAACAAGGCTCTGATTTGACTCACATATGAGTGGTTAACATGTTCCAAACCCTCTTGATTTAGATCGTATTTGTTTTCAAACCTTTAAAGGGTCTATAGCATTGCATTAGCTTCTGAAACCAGTCCAGTGTGGACATGCGCCCAGACTGGACTAGTATTGGGAGTCCTTCACATGTGTGATTCTGAGTACACAAAGAAAGAGCAGAGGGAGGACACGCTAGGCCCCAGATGGACACTGTGTAATGTTGTTAGTTATAGTTAGCCAATTCAGTCACAATGCCAACAGCTCATATTACATGATCTAATTCTTCTATTCCTTCTACAGTCACATATACACACACACACACACACACACACTCACACACACACACTCCCACACAGGCCAGGGAGGACGCTCTCGGAGAATGGAGGTGAAAGACAGACAGCAGAGGGACAGAGCTGATAGACAGGCCTGCTTCACAATAAATCTGCTCTTCTCTAACAAGAATAATACAACTTGTATAAAGAGATGAACAGCGTCATCTCAAATACTGAATAGCAGAAGGTTCATGGACACTAGCTGAACCGAAATCCCTCAGGTAAACATTGCAATATGTTCAATAAGGACGATGATGAGTTACAGGCTGCAGGAAAATGTTTACTGATAATGTATGCAACATTTATTCAAGTAAAATATAATGTAGTCCCAAACGACATGCCGGTACACGTTCTAAGGCTATTATAGATCACTTCCTGTCATTGGTACATGCTCTGGACAGGCAAAAGAAAAAAATGACTTGCGATGCTCTTGACTGAGTTACAAAATAATCACATTGTATTTCTGCATCTTTTCCGTTCCATTGTTACCACAGCTAATTACCAAACATTGAGTTAGCACTGATTTGCTATGTGTGTTTTGCAACAGAACATTTTCACATTCATCAGAGTTTGGTGCATGTCATATACAAACCATATAAAATCACTGCATTAGCTGAATTCCTAACCGTAGGTGTACGTACATTATTGTAGTATCATCTCATGGCAGCAGGTGAAGAACTACAGCGCGGCGCATCACAGAGGAACAGCTAGTTTTCCACTCAGAGAAAGCCATCAAAATTGAATGAAGAGATTAATAATTTAATGTCAGATTTCTTCCCTGAAAACAGGTTTTTGAAACGATAAAGCAAAAATCAATGCAGCCTCTTGCTTCCCCTGGTTCTTGTTGGCTCGTTTTTCTTCATGCATGTGAGGAGAAGAGGGGGAGAAAAGGCGGAGAAGAAGAGGGGCAGTGTGGGTCTTTGTTTGCCCCCTGAGTGAGAGATTCTGTGTGTGTACGTGTGTGTTTTATGTGTGTGTGTGTGTGTTTTATGTGTGTTTTATGTGTGTGTGTGTGTGTGTGTGTGTACGTGTGTGTTTTATGTGTGTTTTATGTGTGTGTGTGTGTGTGTGTGTGTGTGTGTGTGTGTGGCCGAGTGGACGTGAGTGTGGTGTTATTCGCTGAGTCCCCTGAGGCAGCTGCAGTGATGCTTCAGGTCCAGCACATTCACTCGACTGGGCCAGGAGGAGGAGGAGGGGAGAGAGGACCGATCGACATTGGATTTTAACACATCTGGACATGGATGTGTGAAAATGCTCCACAAGGCATGCACACTTTCTTTTCTAAAGGTTAAAGATATTGAATGTATGCTGCATCCAGGATGACATTATCAACTATCAGCCCCCGTTTGAGAGAAGAAGAAAAAAAGAAGTATTGGCAATTGTAGTTGGACATGTGCACAAAAACAACTTGCCATTTTAGTTCTACAATTACTAATCACACAAGGCGTTGCTGTGATGGGATGAAGCGGGTGGTCATGCACGTGTTTGAGTGACACAGAACCATCTGGTGTGCCAGGTTAGAGTGACACATAATAGGATTATCCAATGTGGATCCAAGTTACTAGATGGTATGCCCAATGGAATATGAGCAGTACACATTTCATGTTTTATAATTACATCCTCAATATACAATATACATTTTACAATCTTGAAAACCCCATTCACGATATTATCTAAATTCTGATATATTGCCCACCACTAGGTTTACTATTTTTTACTATTACCGGTATGTATTTTACTCATGTTTTTATTGGTTATTATTGTTTTTGTATTGTAATTTTAATGCTTCTCGTCCTGTTATGTAAAGCACTTACTTTGTGTTCGAATTGTGCTCTACAAATAAACTTACCTTGCCTTACCTGGTAATTGGCAGAGAGATTTTCTGTCCCGCTACTAAAACAAATAATTCATAATGTTCTTGAATTTCTGTTTGCATATTGACTTAATTGTCCTGTAAAGTACTGCCTGTTTTATTATTGCAAAGGTCTGTTCCATATTTACTCGGGGCATCAGAGTGAAACTCAGCACCCGCCCACCGCACGCCCACAGACCCACCCACTTAACAAACTCCTCACTGCGAGACAAACAGGCCGCTCCTTCGTCTGAACAAAGGGCTGGCGTGCCATGTGCCCGCCGTCCAGCCCCTGTGTTAAGTCAAGAAGCTTATACAGCATGGGCTAATTATCACCTCTGTGTGCGGGGCCGTCTGCAGACGTACCACCGACAGATCCACGCCCAGGGCTTGGTCCACACGACAGTCTGTTTCTGCTGGTGTGTCCGGCCGGCGCACCACTGGCTTTTTCCAGAGCCTTTCGCTCGCTTAACCCGTGGAGACCTGGGCGTAAAAATATTTAATAATCTGTCAACTCCGGCTCCATTGCTTGCTCCTGGTGGGTCCTGTCAGTCCCCTGCGTGGTAATTCTGAGTTTGTAACAAGAGTGTGTGAGTAAAGGGGAGTTTGCTCGTGTTTTTAATAGCACTTGATTACCAGGGCCGTTTTTGGCATTGGAAGGACAAGAAGGGTATCCGATTAGTGAACGGCTTCTTAAAGATACAGCACCTGTTTAATAAAGCGTAGACGTATTACAGTCAATATTACTCATGTGTACAGTGGTATTATCTTTAGGACTGGGTCTATTTACAGTGAGGGTTGACAGCTGCTGTTAACATTTGCTGTTTGATGATTCACATCGATGTTGGGGGTCAAATGAGAGTGGGTTAGGGTTATCCAAAAAGAGTTTAATAAGTGCTGCTGAATGAATATGTGACACCAATAAAAGTTTGAAATAATGATTCTCAAACCGCAAGTACAGTCTCTAATTATATGTTAACCATCATTTGAATTAACCTGTTACTGACGCACATTTTTGTCACTGAATTAGGAAAGATAGATTGACTTTGATTCAAACACAATGTAGAGCAGCTTTGATTTGAGTTTTTGTGCCACTGCCGTTTTTTTTACGCTTATTCACTGCCATGAAGTATTTGTCGTTTGGGTGCTAACAACGCTGTAATAGCACCATTTTGTTCTTGGGCGTGTTTCCACATTTGCATGGACTTATTTCAGGTTTATATCTTTTGAACCAGAATCAGAAAAGGTTTATGGCCATCGCTAATGAACAGAATTCACAAACGTAGGAACTTGCTTCTGTGAACAACAACATAAAACAGTTTGAGAAATAAAGAACCCTGTTTTCCTTTTGAAGTCTTGTGTTCTGCTGTGTCCTGGCTGTAGATCTTGGTACCAGAAGTGGGGTGAAGAGTGGCCCAAACCTGAAGACCTCATGGTTTTGCTGGTGTCGTGGTGGCTCTCCAGAACGAAAGAAGAGGATTGACCAGCGCTCCAGTGAACGGTCTGTGGTTGTGAGGTACTTTAGCGCAGGTGACCATCAGACTTGGACCCCCAAGTGGAAAAGGCATCGTCCAGGAGCAACCGCTGGAACATTCAACATCCTCAATCAGTTTATCCTTTATACCAAACTAACTAAAGCAGTGCAGGAGATGACTACTCAGAGCGAGAATACAAGTGGCCAACAAGTGCGCACCAAAACTGCTCCTAAATTTACACCTGAATATGTTCAGACATAAGACATTGCAGTGAGTCGAGCAATGCGGGGTAACACAACAGACTCATCAAAAACTGAGACCACACATGAGCAAATCATTGAGCGGGCTGTATGTAAATGTCCAGTGGTCAAGCTTAATGTTAGTGGAATACAAGTGCAGTGTTTAATTGACACAGAATCAGAATCAGAAAGGATTTATTGCCATTGTCAATGAATACAATTCACAAACATAAGAACTTGTCTTGGTGACAGTACCATAATTTTTAGAAAACACTTTGGTGGAGATGAGAGCATGTTGACTACCTCCAGGTGGCTCAAAATAACAACAGCGACTAGGAATTCCCCATCAAGGGTATGTGGAGCTGGAAGTTGAAACAATGGGTTTTATAATAAAACTGTGGTTTCTTGGTCTTAAAACCTTCTACCAGCTTTGTTGTTACAGAACCATGAATAATAGGTATGAATGTTATTCGAAGATGCCAACAGCTAGTGACAGCAGAGATTGACCACACTTTGGGTGTGTCATTAGACCCCGGGTGGAGGACAGCCTTCCAACAGATACGGGTCTGTAGCATTGAGAGGAAGGCAACAGCTTGGGTTGCAGGTAAAGATACAGTGTGCATCCCGGCATCCTCAGTATAAACTGAAATGGTAAAAGCTCACACGAAATGCTCTGATAAAGCCGCTCCATTGAACCAGTGACATCACCTCCTGGTCTTGCAGTTATTCCAACTCTGATCACAAACACAAGCCATGTTCTCTCTCTCCAGGTTGAACATGTCTCTGCAGAGGATGTGTGGCTTTGTCCTAGAACAAGAGTAGGTCTCATGTCCTACGTTGATTGTGTGCAAAGTGAGCAGTCAAGTTAAGTTATCTCTGCAGATGTTGAAGAGATTTCATCAGAAACAGAAAGTAAAGTAAAGGATATCTTGAGCAAGCTTGATAAAGGTGGCACAGAGGAAGAGAGAGTATCTCTTTGTGCCCTACTGGTTCAATACATTGATGTGTTCACAGACGATGATGAGAATCTGGGCCACACAGCCAAAGTGAAGCATGAGATTAAGCTGTTTGATGTCACACAGTCATACCACAGAATACCACCTAATCACTACCAAGAAGTACAAGAACACATCTCTACACTGTTGAAAAAAGGCATTAACATACTTTTCGGACTTTTAGCCACTACTTTTCCCCCGCACTTTGAACCCTGCGGTCATTACAACGATGCATCTAATTTATAGATTTTACTGGCTAATGGCCACTGGGGGGTAAACTAGCAGGAAGTGCAAGCGTTGGACACACTGTAGAAGAAGACGTCAGGGTGTTTTCTATATTTTAAGCTTCAAAACGCTCTGTGTTTTATTAAAATAAGACTCATATTCACAGAGAAATTAGTCTAATGAGAAAGTGAATCTAGTCGCGGCAGAATACAAAGACATGTAATATACGGCGGTCTGCAGTTTAGAGCCTGCTGCAGTAAGGCCAGACCTGACTCACGTCAAAAGACAACATGCACATCACTACCATGGGCCATATTCTGTGAAAATATCTCATGTTACAACGTAACACTCACTCGCTAAGCACAAGCTCATAAATCAGCTCATACAGAGTCATCAAGGACAGAGGGGACAGTAGGGACATCTGTGGTGTGTTTTCAGTTTACTAACTTCAAACTGCTGTGTGTTTTATTACAATCCAACTCATATTCACTGAGAAATTAGTCTAATTAGTCCCGTAGTGGACTGCAAGTGCATGGCAAGAACGCCGGTTCAAAAGACGCATCACTACAGCATTTATTTATGTGTAATTATCTCATGTTACAATGTGGGCCCCTGTGGTTTATTCAGGTGTGGCCCATATGTACAAGTTCTATTTTCTTTGTAAATGTCGTGTGCCCTTGTGTACAATTCACTGCTGTGAAGTATTTGTAGTTCAGGTGCTAACAACGCTGTAGCAGCGCCTTTTCGTTCTTGGGCGTGTTGCCACGTTTGCATGGCCTGATTTGAGGTTCATACCTTTTGAACAACAGCATAAAACAGTTTGAGAAATTAAGTTTTCTATTTGAAGTACTGTGTGTGCTGCTTGATGAGCCCTTCTTCGTGCGCTTGAATATCCTCATCTAGTCAAACACGCCTTGCTACGGCGGATAAGAAGCGACGTGGACCAACTTCCTGTGATTGCTGAGGACAAGGATGAGGCCTTGCGTGTTTGTGGGTGGGTGGCACATCTGGCACTGCAAGCTAATAATCTCCACTCCTGCTCCCTCCTTCTGCCTCACGCTGTCTGTTTGTGCCTATGTATTTATGTATATGTAGCTTTCAGATGTATACTGCATGTTCCTACGCACTCTGAAGTTGTGTGTGTGTTTGGCGTGCTGCTGGAGATGGAGGAGGTTTTGCTCCTCTGACACTGCCACCGTGTCACGCAGGCGAATCAAGAAGAAAAAGAATCATTACACTCTGCACTTGGTAATAAATTAGTGGGTTGAGGTAACCAGAGGCAAGGTAATACAAGGTTAATAATGCAATGCTATTCCCCACTGGCACAAATAAACAATCTCTGTTTATTTGTCTGCGCTCCACTCCCACGAGGAGCCAGAAACAGCAGGACAGAGGCGGAAGGGAGGAGGGGAGGAGGGGAGGAGGGGAGGAGGAAGCTGGATGACAAATAGATGAGGTTCGAATCCCGCCACTGACACCCACCACCAGCCCCTCCCACTGTGTCCTTGAGCTCATGGAAACTCAAACAAGTGGTGGTGATGATAATGGGGAGGTGATGGTTCAGAGGAAAATATCAGAGTTCTGCTTTGGGCGCCAAGAATAAACATAGGAATCAAAATTGCAATTTGAAAAGACACAATTAGCAAGTTGTTGATGTTATGGTGCAAGGAAATTATTATAATAGACTATGTAAAGCCATTTGTGTTACTTGCAGCATTCTATAAATGAACTGAATTAAAGGTGCTGTCTTTATGTCTTAAATAAGTTCATATTAAACTATTTGCAGCAGTCTGTAAATGTATTGCTCATTTAATGCCTTCATATCTGAGCCTCTGCAATGAGTTAATATGCACTTTTCAATATTTGTTGAGGCCAGAGCGGGTTTTTCCATCAGGGTGAAACTAACAGCAACAAATAGCATGCCAACAGGGCACTTTCTGCTTCAGAGGCAATAAAACGCTTTATAATTAGACGCAAAGAGCGCAAAATGGACTAATGTGTTGTAGCAAAACAGATTTTACTTAACCTCATGAAAAAAAAATCTTTTACAGCATTTAAACATATCACATTGGTAAGTTTTGTTCATTCAGTCCATTCCCAATATTACTCATTCCTATTTTGCTTCACAGTTTTGGTTTTATTCATTTCAGTTTAGGTCAGATTGGTTGTGGTTTGGCTCTACAGTGTCTTTATGCTCCGAATCGAAATCACTTATAGACAGTATTTCAGTTTTAGGTCTATCATTTACAGTATATGCTTCAAAGATCCAACCTAGAGATTGGAAAAGGTTCTGGCATCAATCGGCCATACGGTTTAATTTTGTTCTGAGGCCCATGAAAACCCCATCACTATAATGTTAAACAAAGCATGCAGTGGTGTGGCGGAGAGTGACATGATTCTCAAACAAATTGCCACTCTGACACCCACTGCCTGCTCTCCTGTTGTGTCCTTGGTCTCCATAATGAGGGAAACTCAAACAGGTCGTCCCACATGTTTCTCGGTCTCCTCTCTCTCCGTCTCGGCGGGTCACGTCTTGGCGTCGGCCCGCCCTCCTCTCCTCCCACTCCCCTCGGTCCTGCTGCAGGTCAGGGAATAGGGGTCCAGGCCTGGCTCTAGGATGAACCCCTCTCGGCCCACTATCTGTCATTCATCACATCCCACAACTGACAGCTGCCGCGTCCCACTCACACTTTCACCTCTGCTTTTCCCCAGGAATACAGGCTGTTGCTCTCCTGCACAATCCTGGTAAACAACAGCACGCCTCTCCATGCTATATTTTATTTAACACATAGTATTGGTGTGAAAAGAACGGCTACTATATAGAGTTCACTATATAGACAGCATGTGATATTAATGATGTATTTGTTTATTTTATTTACATGTAAGGATGAATATACAGATAATGCTCAAAGGTTTAAAGGGTAAATTTGTATTCTATGTTCTGTTTGTATCAGACAACCATTTGTGTACATTTTTTAATATGCATTCTTCATGTAGGCCAAAGCTAGAAAAAATTTAAAAACACTGAAAAAACACACACCATCTATTTTGCTGTGGAGTCCAGTGATTCTTAACCATGGGCTTGTGGTAAGGCCACAAACGCCACCTTGAGGGCCACACTTACTATAACATAAATTAAAGCCACAATGTGTAATTTAATAGAACACAATTGCAAAGGGATTTCCCTTGGCCCACATCCAACAAAATACAATATGGTTCCTATATCTATTTATGTATTCACCTTTATTATACCAGGTAAACTCCCCCAGGGCCAAGGGGGAAATGTAGCAGCACATTTCCACATTTACGACAAATTAAAAGAGAATCTAAATTTATAAATAAAGCTTTGACAATTTCACAACTGAGAGAGAACCCCCTGAGTCCACATAACCTCAATTCTGATTGAAAGGATTTCTAAGCTGTGCGAGCAGCTTTGGAGAAGGCTCGCTTTCCCCAGTCGCTTCATATTCAAGCCATAAATGTGCGGTGAGCGCAGGGCATGTACTATATGCCACTGTATGTCATCTTGTGTTCATGTGTCACATGACTGCACATTAAACCAAACAGATGTGTTTTGTTTGTATCTTGGTTTAATGTAAAGAATATGTCTAAAAGATTTGGTGCAATTTCCAAGCTCCATCCATCCAATATGGCAGAGCTACAATTATAAGGTTTCTCTCATGACGCAACTCTTATTGGGGTCAACTTCAGGGGGCGATGTCGAGCCAATTTTTTTGGGCCATATACACAATTCAGGACATTCACCAGTCCTGGTGACACAATTAAAAAAATTAAATTGGTCAGCTGGAAAATGAGTAATTTCTGGGGCACTAAACACAGTTAGTTTGTGAACAGACTCCCAGTTACTTTCTGAAAAAAGCTCTAAAAGTTTAAACACGGTTTAGATAAGACTACGGAACATAATTTTGTCAAATTCTACTTCAATCTCATGAAAATTTCACATCGTTGCACCCACAAAATAATAGATATTTACAGAGCAAAAACACTGTTTATACAGTATGAGTAATGATATTGTCACTTAGTGCTTTGTGCACAGCCATCACTGATCTCAGCTCTGACAGACCTCATGCTCTCCCACCATCCTTTTCTCTGAACCATGTTTACCTTTCGACGAATCCTGCTCTACATGTCCAGCCCACACATGCCAATATATATAGCATCTTCTTCCACCAAAAGACAGCGCTGCACTGTGGACAGATCGCCGTGCATGCAGCTAGTGTCACCTGCAAACTGAAACCAAGTGAATACATGAGTGGGCCAGAGCAGCGGTGAGAGTTACAGACAGGAAGTGAAGTATCTAAAAACAGAGCTGTCAGTACAGCTACTAAAAAAACACCACTGGGACCACTAACTAGGTCACACAGGGTCTTTTGGTGTTTTCAAAGCAGGTTTAAGCTCCTCTCTGTTAAGCTACAAAAGCCGTGCCCTTTTAGACACATCCTGTCCACCTTCATGTGCACCAAGGGAATGCTCATTATGCCTGATCTTAGCACCATGATCATTTTTAAGCATTGCTATTTCCCCAGATAAACACTTATATTCAACCACGGGCCTGGCTGAGGTCAAGGTTTCCGATTGATTACTTTTCAAAGACCAGCCATGTGCAGTGAAAAGTTGTATTTGAACTAAAGTAGCATAGTTACAAACCAATTGCATAGTTACTGGTACGTGTGTTATCATGGTGTGATATCTGACATACCATACGTCCGGTAAAGAATGCTGCGGACTGAGTTATGATTCTGGTGATGTATATACAACCACATTTTTGGCCACAATCTCAAAGTCAAGAGCTTTGGGACTCCCCTGCAGACCAGAAAATACTATGTTTTAAACATTAAAAAGTAAGAGTATATTTTCTCTGTAGGGTAGAGATTTCAAGGGTCATCTGGACAACGTTTTCTTGAGATTGAGATTTTTATTTAACTATTTGAAAGCAATTATTTTCAAGACTATAGAGTTTACCCAGAATTTCCTCCCCTTAAGGCAGTACAAACTATATTCTAACTCCTTGGACCAGTACTTTTATCATGATCATGACTTTCGGATCAACTGAAACATCTCAATTTCAAGAAAACATTCAGACAAAGATAGCTTTGAAAACCTTTACCATGGTCCACTCCTAACCTGGCTCACGCCAGATTGAACCTTCTTCACATAAATCTCGCCAAAAGCTGTCGGTTTGTTAAAACAAATACTTAGTGCCATTATGTGCACGTTTTTGAAAAAAATTTAATCCGCCAGCGGATCCATGTTTTGGTTTGAGTTGTTTTGACTTCTGCCCAAACCAAAATGCTGCTCTGTGATTGGTTCCAGTCCAGCATGTGGACCCCTAAATGCCATATGATTGGCCAGTTGAACCACTGGAGCCAGAGCTTAACAAGATGCATCCTCAAGAGTTTGTGAAATTGCAAGAATTTATTGTGCCAGGTTAGTCTTCTCCTGGATGAATGAGAGATTACATCAACATTTTCTCTGCAACTGAATGAATACTTCACCAAACCATTTGCTAACATGCACATTCAAACTGACCACAGCCTGGGTTATTTGTGGGCATGTCATGTCCACTTTTCCCAACAGTAGTTGACACTTCCAGGGCTCCAGTGCAGGTGGGTCGGCAGTTTGTCTAGAGGAGACATACTTTAGTTTCACTTCTCTTTATTTTGTTAATGTTCACAGCAGGGTGTGTAAACATTGTGTATGGCGTTTATATTGCTATATTGCAGCAAATTCAACATTTGTAAAGCGCTCAAGAAATATCCCATTTTGCTGTTTCATTTGTATGATTTGAATAGGTCTGACATAATATCCATACACATACACATTCACTTCCACTGTCATCATAGGATTTTTCCTTCTTGTCTTAACTGGTGTGAGTCACCATGGGAAAGGCTGCAGTCTAATAAGAGCACAGAAAAGTCTGAGCATGCTAACTCCTGTTTGAGCTGGAGAGCTGTGGTCCATCACCTCTCTCCACTCCACTCTTGTGATTAAGAGGTTCCATGAGTGGGACGTTAGACTTTTTCCCATTCTGTCCACCATCTGATAAAAGGGAACGCTCATGCTGCTAGATGTTGTACTGAAACGCTTTAACCCACTTATTTCTTGTCAAATTGGGGTCAATTTGTTCTCCAAACCCACACATAAAAAATACCCTAAAATAATAATAATTGTACTTTTATATGGATTATATATGGATTCCCAAAATCTTTTCTTTTTTTTAATCTGATTTTCCTCTGAGAAGAGCTTGTTTCTACTTATAATTAGAGGAAATCAGACATCTTAGCTTTGTGAGTCTTAGCTTCACAAAGAGTCCAGACAATTGTTGAAACAGCTTCAGTTTGGATTGGGCCACATTATAGTTTTTTTAGGGGAAAAAGGTTATATTCAGCTGTGCATCCTGTATCCATATTTTGCTTTGTGCCAAGATAGACTCTAAATATCAGGTTTGCAAAAAGATATTGACTTTTTCCAGTTTACATTTTACAAACATCAGTTTATTTTACACCAGCCTTGAATATTATGAATTTGATCCCTTGCATCTAAATTCCATTGCTTTCTCACCTTTCATTCTCTTTTGTGCTCACACATGTGCTCATTTGTGGCTTGTGACATACAGAGGTTCTTGGCTTTATAATCAAACCAACACCCAAATCCCACACAGAGGCTCAGAGGTCAGCTTCCCACACATATACTGCTTTCCTTTGCTCCTGCTCACATCACCGCCCTCCTACATGCTGCTCTTACCTGCACTTTTCTAATTGTCCTCCTCATGTGTTCCTATTCACTCAAACGCCACACACCCACAGACTCCTACCTTGTTGCTAATCCCTTTTTCTCATCTTGAAGATGCCAAGGCACCGTTCCCTGTGACTGTGCTGCTGTGACTCACTCATTACATCCACTTTGTCAATTGGTTTTATTATCCTGACATTTTTCTTTCAGATGTGGAAGTTACACAGAATTTTCTTCATATATTCTTAGGATAAACCGGTAAATTTGCTCGTATATTTGGTTTTCTTTCCCTTCTGTGTCCACAAAGGTGGTGATTTAGGGACGTGTGAGATCAGAGTCCATACGGTGAATACAAGGTGAGTCATTCATGGGTTTGTGTCATTAACATACAGCTACAGACGTACAAAATATGGTCATGATTTAAGAACTATTCATTCCAAGCGCCCCCGTGCATTTTGAGATTGCTCACCATATGTTGCCGCCTTTTGAGTAAATGATCTTTTTTGTACAGTAGTTTAGGCGCTGACAAGCCCCAGCAGACCAAAGCGTTAGTCAGATAAGTTTCACTTTTCGCAGGATTGACTCTTATTTTATGGCTTGATGTCATTTTGGGTGGTTCAGAGCTAGTGCAGTGATTCCATATGTGTCAGCAGAGAAGGAATCCATGCGGCTGATTGTAAAACATAATTGCCCCGAATGTAAAACCTCAACTTTTCCTCATGTGTGCTCTGAAGGCGCTGAGTGGTCCAAAGCTTTTTCCTTCACTTACTTTGCATGGAAGGGCACATGTTTTTACCATCATAATCATAACTCAATCTTCCATGTACTGTAATGTAATATATATATATATTTGAAGAAGATTTAAGTGTCTTTAAATTGATTTAGACGGTACGGTGGATTCAATGATTAACATAACTGCTCAATTCCATTACTTTGACAGCTTTTTAAAAATCTAAATATATATGTTCCGTGCTCGCTGGTTGTAAAGCTTTATAGCTACAATATATTTACTCAACAGTGTTTATTTTAGTCTTTGATTTTTCCTTTAATATGTGTTTAATGGAGTCATATTATGCTTTTGTTTATTATTGAAGTATAACATAAGTAGATCATCGTTTTACTTTTGTTTCATTGTAAACTGCATTACTGCTCTAACAAGGTTTATTAATAGGAATAATTATGTCCATCGACTTGCATTTCACCAGAACAAGCAGCGCATTGTCATTTACATGTTTTTATTTTGAGTGGCTGCAAGATATTTTAGTACTTCACTCTGAGTCTTAATTTCTCAAATAATCACAGCTAAGTACAGGGATGTGGGCGGGGACAGGGGTTATGTGAAAAAAGGACATTTCTGAGAACGTGAGACTCAAATTCAAGACAAAACCGGATTACACGTTTAGGATTCAATTACGAAACAACTTTGAACAAACTAAAAGATGAAGAATCACTGTCGTAACATGGTTAGAAGCTCATTAAAGTTAAGTTGGCTAAATATCTCCCCTTTAAAACATGTTTAGAGGTGAATGTGCAACTTTTCTGGTGGAAGCTTTGTCTCCTGATGATGGATGATTTTGCTTTCCCTGGAATATTAAAGCATTAAACGTATCTATCTCAAGCAGGTGACACCATTTTAATGCTGGGGACATTCTTGGCAAAGCATCTCCATCGAGGCAAGATAGATCACCCAAAAAGTCACATTGTGCACCTTTAAAACCCATTAGTATATATTCACATTTGTATTTACCCTCTTTTTTTAGATGGTTGAAATCTCCTCGTTCCGAATTATTGGTGGAAAATGTAGAATATTTCAGCAGTAACTCATAAATCTTAGAAAAGACAAAACGTTAATGTGAAAAACAGTTTGAAACTACTGATGGCCAAGACATTACATTGGTGAACTCTACACAATCTTCCTCCACTAATACAATATCATCTTAAATCCTTTTGTGGTGTACTTTTGTATTTTTGGCCGCAGTCTCATCGACAGCCTCTGATTGGCCTGTGGTGGGGCGCAGGCTGCTCTTTGTCACTCACAGCTCCTCTGGTTTCCTCCTCAGACCAGCTCCACAAAGCTGAGCCGAGCCAAACCCTGTCGTCTGGATTACACGACCCTCACCTCTCACTCCGTCAGGGCCTCGCGACGCCTTTGATGTGGCTCATGCTTTTTCCTTCCTCACGCCAGCCCAGGTCCAATGAAGGATCTGCCCCCATTTCTGTTCTGTCCCCCCCGCCCCGCCACCGCCACCGCCCCGCCACACACACAGCAGCGCCCCATGCAGCGTGTGTTATTCTGCTATCTCACCGCTCACTCCCAGCTTCCACACTTCCCTGTCCTCCAGCTACTTCACTCTTTTGGCCCAGACCACTGATGATCATATTTTGTCTCATTACAATGTGCTAAAGTTGTTCAGATTTGGTTTTCAAGTTTTAACTAAAAGTAAAGGACTCCTCAAAGTCGCTAAAGGCATTACATGTGTCCATCACCACCAGTGTTAAGTCTTTTTAATACTGCTCGTCAGCCCAGAATGCACGCTTCTTATGGGGTTTGCAACCTTTTGAACCTCTCTGGGTTCAGATGGGCGTGATTGACACATGGATTAGCCGTCAGTGACACGCATGGTCCGTCTCAGAACAATGCTCATGGCTGCTTACGGGGGAAAACAAAAGGAAGAAATAACATTGCAAATTTCTGCCAAATCAGCGCGTGAAGGACTAAAAACACTGTTATTCTGAGGAGAGAGAAGTTTGATTTTGCTCTAAATGGTGAATGACCAATGAGCCCCTCCGGTTCCCATGCTTCACAGAAATAAAGTCACATGACGATCTGGATCTGAGGCTGGAATTCAAAAGATGAAATATTTTGTTTTAAATTGTTACTCACAATGGTCCTAATTTCTCATAATTCTGAAACTCATGAATAACTGACACAACTTTAGATATAAACTGCTAAATTCCTGCTAACATTGTTTATTTTGCTTCTCTGGTTCATTGTCGCCCATCGAGACGACTGCTGTAGTGATTTTGGTGCTACAAAACCTGCTCCCAACATAAGCGGCGATGGCAGAGCGGTCAGATCCTCGAGCCCACAAGGTCACAGTCCACACCCAGCTGCCGCAAGTACGAGCTTTGAGCGGCTTGAAGGTAGAAAAGCGCTATGTAAATGTGACCATTACTCTGACCATACATTCAACAATTCACATATTCATCAGGAATTGTCTTGTATAATCTGCAAACATCGACATTTATTGCTCAGCTTTGACCACAGCATTGACCAAAACAATTACATGTTAGTCATCACCATCAATATTCCTGCCACATGTTATTTTAGGGTAAGAGGTTACTGCAATTGCACTTGAGACCTCAGATGTGGAAGGGTAAGTGCCTTTAGAAGATTGTAAACTGAGAAACAGCACTAGTGGCCCCATCTAATTTTCTTCTAACCCATGCTCTTGTTCCCTGTGATGTTTTCTCCCCCTTTCCTTCCTCTGCTCTTTGCCCCTGGGGCTTTCTGCGTGCCTCTTGCATTCCTGTGCGCTGACTGTCTGTGTTTATGTGGACATCCTATGTTGTTCTCTGTATGGATGATAGCATCACAAAAGCCCACAATTCAGTGCCGGGCAAATAACTTGAACAAAGAAAGGCAACAATGTAGAAAAAACACAAATACCAAGGCACTGGACCTATCTCGCGATGTTGAAGTGCTCAAACACAAAAGCTAACTGGCCCTGGTCCCCCAGACTGGTTCTCTTTGGAGCATCTCCAGCTGCTTCTGTTAATGGTGTGTTTCCATGCACAGGCCCTGGCTCGCAGGCGTCTGCTACGTGAGCAGCTCTTAATAAATCTTAATAAATCAAATCTAAATCGTTCCTGAATTGTAATTTTTATTTATAAAACCGATCTCAGCAATTCACAAAAAGGTGTTTTGTAATTCCAAGTTTGTGGCGCAGTGAGATGTGGCTAAAGGTCGAGGAAATAAGAAACAACTTGATTTGATTTTGTTTTCTGTTGATTCTTTTGTTCAGTCATCTTGTGCTAAAGCGTTCTTTGCTGGTCTCTTAAAGCTAGTGCCACTCGCAGCCCCGTTCGGACCTCTGAAACAGGTCAGTACAGTTCACTCACGGCAGCGGAGACACTTCCCAATCCAAAGTGAGTCAATATAAACGTGACTAAACACAACCAAGAACCTCTTACACATCAATACTTTACTGCCTTTTCCAAACAGAAACACCATATATTGCAGCCATGAAAAACTGTATTTATTTCATCACCACTTGACTTCATTATCTAATTACACTTGTGCATTGTAACACGCACTCTGAAGGTTAAGAACTTTCATCAAGCATTTAGTGAGTTGAAACAATACTCCGGCACGTTATGATGAGCCGAGCGGCAGAGGTTACTCACTCTTTAACAGAATCATGCTTTGTTGAAAAATAAATGCAAGGAAAGCAGATCTTTTTATAGCTGGGTACGGAGAGCATTAACTCTCTGGAATAAGGTCACCGTTTTCCGTTTTGCTCAAGTCACCTGTGCTCCACCAGACTCAGCACGTTGAAATGTCACTGCTCCCATTGTGTAAGCAGACAGAGACAGACAGTGGAGGAGCTCGGCCCAAATGTATGTTCTATGCATTCTCACCCCACTGCGTCATAGAGCAACATAGGGTCACTGTTGTGTGTGTGTGTGTGTGTGTGTGTGTGTGTGTGTCGTGCTGTTGCATGATGCCCACGTTTGATAATCCTAACAATTCGTCACATGTTCCAGGCTATTATGTCATTGTCACAGGTTTGGTGGTGGATTAGGTGCAAAACATATAGGACTTTGTGATAGTTATTCGATGAAGAAAACATCTGGACGTCGTTAGGAAACCTTATCCTGCTCTTCATATTAATGACTGGTGGGAAATGACCTTTTCTCAGGGGTCGCCACAGCAGATCGTCTGTCTTCATCCATCTTTATTTTCGGTTATAGATGTTTTACTCATGTTTCTCAAGGTTACTTTTCGTCCAGGGTTTGATACTCGACATATTAACCATTTTATTGGAGATTAGAAGCAGCGTGAAAACAAACGCAGATGACTTCTTCTGGGTGTGTCCGACAACAAGATTAAAGATTATCAGTGACATCAGTTATTTAATTTCGCTATCCACGATTTATTGTTTAGTTATGTGCTACAGGGAAATATTTAAAGTTAACGTCTTCTAGTATTTCAGTGGTCAGCCAAAGAAATGCATGTATATGACATTGTGGGGGAACACGAAACAAAAATGTGGGAAAATGTATAATTATGTCTGAATTTAATCTTTACTTGTACTATTGAATATCAGCAGACAAAGGTAATTCTGTAATGGCACCGTTGCAGACTACTCTACACAGTAATACGTGTCACTTACAATAGTGCAGTAATCACACGATGACACAGGCAGGTACTCACCCTGCACCCAACCCAGTATGTTTTTAAGATTATGCAAGTCACCGCATGGACGTCCTCTTGGCCTTATATGGACAAGATTAAATGTGTCACTATTCACCTGGCCAAGATTCCTCTCTAATCCTCTATTGCTGGTAATCTTTGTTTATGTGTGACATTTGAAGTGCAGGCGTTCCTGGTTCATGCTCCTCCTGCTTCCTGACTCTGTGCCAATGCTCACACCTCTGTCACAGCAGGTCACACTTGATTGCTGGGGAGGAATAATATACGTACGCCACGGCCAAATGGATAAAAGCGTTTTGCAAAGTGAATCACTCTACCAGTATACGCCTTCTACTTCCAGTAAGGCCCCCCCCCCCTCTCACTCTCTGCATGCCAGCGGCTAACTAGCACCACAGATGCATATGGGAGCAGAGGAGTGGCCCGGTGGTAAAGGTGATGAGCTCAGGGCTGGGGAATCAGGAACTGCACTTCGCCCTTTCATGACGATACGCCCCTGCAATGTTATAGCACAACCAGAGAGAGAGAAACACCCACGGTTCGGCTGCGTGGACCTCTGCTCCGCTCCAGTCTAGTTGGAATGCGAGAGTTCAACCCCCGCCACCTCCTCTCCTCTCCTTACCTCCCTCTCTCTCTCTCTCTTCTCCTTATTTTTGTAAAAGTAAAACAGCGTTGCAGACTCTGACCTGCCAGTCTGCCTCTGAATATGAATCACACTTTTTAAAAAAAAGATGACAATGTAGTGTCTCTAAAGCGTATATACTGTTTGTTCAGTGATTTTGAGTTCTAGAGCTGCCGTCTGCGGAGTCTAAAAATATATCTTTAAGAAGCAGACGGGAAAGTCGAATTCCACTGGAGACTGGAAGATTAAAAGCCGTAGATGCAGCGTTACGCACATCAATGTTGTAGTCCAGGGAGGAGAATTCTCATTTCTCAACTTGAAGTCGAATTCACACAGTCTCAGTAGAGGCAGAAGAACAAATAAAAGCCTTCAGAGGGAATAAAACAGGCCTCAAATGAAACAAAGCTATTATTATGAGTGTAAGAGAAACAAAGAAAGTGGAAACACTGTGATGTTTTTAGTCTCATTAATAAAACATATTTTGTCACTGTGTCATACTATTTACAAAATATAAGCACCTGTTTGTAATGATCGTGTTCAGTATCTTGAAAGCTTTTGTGAACATGCAAGTTAACGATGGCAACACGGCAAACAGATGGAGGTAAAAACACGATTCATTCAGAACCAGAAAGTATAAACTGTCATTTTAAACTACACAACGCTTTCGGATTCAAGCATAAGAGTCAAACGAGGAAGAATTCAGCATTCTCAAATCTTATTAGTTACATCCAAGCAGGGACTCCCAGACTTCCCTCTCCCCTGACACTTCTTCCAACTCCTCCGAGGGGATCCAAGAGACCGAGTCCCTCCAGCGTGTCCTGGGTCTTTATATTCAATTGTATTTGTTTAGGTTAATTATAATATAAAAGCTGGTTATGCTACTGTATTTTATTGCCTGACACTATTGTTTGCCAAACCCATCCTCTTCATTCCAAATTTCTTAGGCCTGCCTGGCAGAATTTGAAATTAATGCAATTTGAAATTAAGAAAAGAAAATGAGGGCTACAGGGTTGAGATAATAATTGGATATGAAAAAGACATGAATCATATGCCATGGCCTTTACAATCACCACGTCTCACTACCCAATCTGCTTTATTGTAATAGTTCATTAACACCACCTCTGGATATGAGCATTATTGACATTTCCGATGCCAAATGAAACAATAACACAGGATGATCAAACAGTTTAGTGGTCTGAGTACGTTTCACCTTGGTTGTTAGTTATTACATCAGTAAAAGCATGTGTTTTGTTCTTGTTCTTTGATATATTCTGCAATGCAACTGTTTTTTAAGGACCTATAATGCCCCAGCATAGAGGGCTGTTTGATAAGAAATGTTTGTTTTGCTTCACCGTGCGCCACAAATCAGTAATAAGTGAACTTTGGAAACTCTAGTTTGAAGTTTGACATTGATTGCTATTTCTCCTTGGCAAATAAATGGGATGAACAACAACGATGGTCTGCGCTGTCTACAAATGACTTTCTTTTTTTTTTTAATGAATGGGATAGATAGACTGTCTACAGAACTGCACGACATCACACCCTAAAAAGATTTCAAGGTTATACATCTTCCATCCATCCACACTATCAGTGCTTGTTTCTATGTTTCAGAGCTATTCCTCTGTGTTGTTCAATCCCTGTATAATCTACAACTAACCTGACACCTGTTTTATGTGTTCACACTGAGGACACAGGAAGTCCTCTGTGTATGGCATTATAGGAGCACAATGATAATGACTTGCTCGCTCTCACACTCTGGCCGAGCCCTGGGCCAGGTGGGATTAACCTCCTCCGAGTTCAGCGACAGCAGGCACGGCTGACATGAGGATGTGTTTTTCACCTTCTCTCTTTGGTGGTAATGGACCATACAGTACATATCTGTCCTCTGCTCTGCCTTGTGAGTCACCGAGTGCCGTCAGAGAGGCCGTTTCAAAGGGGAATAAACAATAAGCTATTATTACAGACAGCCCAATGATCTCCTTTGAATTGAATTTCAATGTAGATGGCTGTGATGTGTTGCTTTGACTTGCATGTGTGCGCTGTATTCTGCATGAGCACAGCCTCTAGTTGGTTTATTACAACATAGATAATAAATAGATAATACTTCAGTCATATTTTGTATTCATTTGCAACATAATCCTACTTGCGCACATGTGTAGCTCCAAATACCGACCTTCCGATTAAAATGCATTACATACAAATAACTGGTATCGCCCATCACTATTAGGTAATTCTTGTCTGTCTGCTTACAATAAAACTATATTAGGGCTCAGACATTACACCCAAACTTACTCTTACTTTGTCCATCAGATACTGCACTTGTAATAATAACAACAGTAACAATTGTCAGATGTTACAACACATTTGAGAACGATTCTGACTGCACTGACCACCTCTGGATGAAAGGTATTTATAAAGATAAAGAAGCAGAGAAGCAGGGCAAGAGGGGCCACATCTGTCATCCATTTGAAGTGGGAGAAAAGGGCGTCGTTCTGCTTTACCTGTGCAGCGTTAGCCCAGCAGCGCAGCGAGGACATTTGTCACACCGCCCCAGAGTAAATAGTGAGGAAACAAACCACCATCTGTCCAGGCCCATTGATTTTCACATGAAAAACAAATACGTCCACTGTTTGTGCTGCCTCCCAGACCTGACTGCAGGCCCGGCGGCCGCATTGGTGAGGTGTACCTTTCGACATTGTGTTCCTTTGATAATGTTTATGTACGGTGCACCTCTGGACACAGGGACACCCTTCAGAGGGGTGGAACTGACTAAGAGACAGACTGTAACCTGCTGTACACTTTGGAGATTTGACCCTGCTCACATCATCAGTTTAGGTTTGGTATACTTTAGAATACCATGCTCAAGATGCTGACAGCACCAACAAACATGTTGAAGCAGTTTTTTCCAATCAATTGCAAATAGCATAATGATGAAGTGCCTTTTTTGTCATTTCAAGCAAAATATAGTTACTGTGCACAGATATGACAGACAGATATGTGCATGCTGCCACTGTGGGCCTACACCTGAGAGTTAGAACATGTAAACTCCACACATTCTGTCGGTGAATGGTTTAACAGGATTGCAGGTGAAGCTTTGGCTTGTGACTGACATCCTCTTTGCTGATTGGCCTAATCATTTTCCCTAACCTTAACCAGTTCCAGTCAATGCTGAACCTTAACCTCACACAAGTACAGTACGGTGTAGAGGCAGGAGGAGGAAAGACAGCTTATCAGAGGCTGCACTTCCCCTGCCATCATGTAAAAGATAAATATGCGTCCTGTCCATTCTGGTCTTCACCTGCCAAAGCTACATTCTGACGGTTTCATTTATGTTTCATGACATGTTTACATGAGTTATTTCTCTGCCTTGAATGTTCTACTACATTATTCTTGGGTTTCAGCTTCATAATAATAAGCTACAATATTTAGTTTTAAATTGTCTAATCTCTGTAACAATGGACATTATTTCTCATCATTCTGAAACTCGTGGATAGCATTAGCAGTGGAGTGGTGGCCAAAGTGGGAGATGGAATATATAATTATCATATATATTTATGTATTTTTAAATTATGACCCTGTGGTCTATTCTTTTATTGAAAACAGTATATTTTTTGTGAAGCAGGTTCCAATAACACATTTAAACTAATCAAATAAACAACATTCAACATTGTTCATTTCTTTTCACTGTGGGGTTCCACAGTTGGTCCAACATTTGGGGGATCTCAGACTGAAAAAAACCCATTAAATTTAAAACAGGTAATCCCTGAATTACAGGTGGGATTGGTTGTATAACATTTGTTGTTGATGTATATAATCCCATACTCTGGAACATTCCAGCCACAGTAATAACGTGTACACTTGAGAAGCAGGTTAGTACACCGCCCCACCAGAAAACGTACAGTACATCTTTAGACTCAACTCCACATTTGAGTATTTCTCTCTGTGCTACGCCTCTTGTTGAAATGAGAACATTCCACAGTGAGAAGTGGCAGCATTGTTGATGAAAGGTTAGTGCTGCCTCAGACTCTCTCCCTCCCCCCTCTTTACCTCCAGCGGTCGTACAAAAAATGGGATGACATTTTGGTTGCATCAGCTGTATATCTTAAGTGTCTCCAGCAAATGCCAGAACGATCAAAGCCAAATAGGAGGATAATAGACACGAGAGAGAACCTTTTGTTGGTTATCTGCCCACAACACTTCAGTCAGCTCTCGTACAAAGTCATTAGTTATAATTCGATGAATACTGCAATTTAATGATAAACATTTACATGGTCCTGAATAGGCATGTGTCTGGTCTTTGCATTAGGGATTAGACTCATAGCTGAATGAGGTGTTGGAGGGCAGGGACTGTAACGCAGTGGGTGGGACAAGCAGAAGGAGAGGGCTCAGAAGAAGAGGAGGCAGGTGCTGGTGACACAAGAAGAGATTAAAGCGGCCCGTCCGTCTTCAGCATCAATCTCTCCATCCTTTCTTCTGCACACATTCACCTTTATGGCATGGTGCAGATGTGAATGGACAGCGTGAGTGTGTAGGCAGCAGACACATGTGGGCAAAAGAAAGATGACGATGTGAAAAAGATCTGACCTTCATTGTCAGGGGGGACCAGGTGTGCTCACGTCATGCAGGTATTGTTAATTGTTGCTGGGGGAAAGATGGGTCAAAATCCTGCTAAAATATATATAAGTGTTTATGTGGATTATAACATTAGCTAAGCAAATGTAGCTCACAGGTTTGGAGGGTGTGTTCAACTTCTTCTAATAATCTGGGCCCTAATGGTGTTTGGATGTTTAGTAGATGACACATGAATACATTTATGGATAGTAAAAATATGATAAATGCAAAAGAGGTTATGCAGATGACAAGTGAAATGTGAAAGAGCTGCAACAGTGTAAGAACAATTATATAAGTCTACAACTCTGCAGGATATTTAGTTTGTGCCTGTATGACAGCGAAAAGAAAAGAAATCAGGTAATGTATCTGATAACCCAATAATTGGATCTGATCATTTATTCTGTTTGTTTTTATAGTTTTATTTTTTATAATACAAAATAAACAACAATAAGCAAAAATGCAAAAAAGAAAGAGTTAAAAATAGAGAGCATATCTGCCCTTTAGTCACAATGACCAACAAATGTGTCCATTTACAGATTCAATGCAAAAGTCTTTTTCCATTTTATGTTCAATGTTGTTACAGTCCAGTCCCTGTCATCCATCTCTTTATCTCTTTGTTATTTTTACTGCAGCTAAAATGACATATCACAAGTATCCATCTATCATTTCCATTGTTGAAATGTTACATTCGAGATAAATTGTTTAAAGTCAAATGGTCGGTACTGGAGCCTCATTCATTTCAGTCCAGTGTTGAATTTTAACACAATCTTTCACTATTTATTTCTCATTTTTGCCTTTTCCACATTAGTTTACTTTATTTCTCTTTTGCATTCATTGTTGGTGTAACAAGTAACATCAGAAAGAATACCATATGGCATAAGTACATATTTGGCCTGTTTCTGAAGAGTCATGATTTAAACTTTTTATGTCGTGAATGACTTTACACTGCACACATTGTTCCAAAAATCCCCAAATGTCAATCTTGTTCCACCTTCATCTTTGAGACACACATGGTCCTTTGAGAAAGTCATGTGGAACTAAGAGGCGCGCGAGAGAGAGCATGAGAACCGCATTAGCTGTTGACAAAAGAGATGTGTCCAAAACAAAGTTAGACAAGCGCCCCGGGGCAGTGGAGTCATGAGGCTCAATACTCTTTTACCACTGGGACAATAAGAAGCAGAGTAATTATATGCTTCAGAGGCACAGACACATTCGCACATGCTGCCTCAATGACAGTGGCATCATGGGTAATTATGTGTATGACTACAGTTTTCTGCCCTCACCATTATATCGCTCCCACGCCCGGTCCAGCCTGTGTCAATCCTCACCTGTTCAAAGGAAAAGACTCATGCACGACGCAGAAAGTGTCCCAAATGTGACCGCAGTATGAGCACAAACACTGGGTACTTTATCACTTTACCATGTGGAGTTTAAAGTAGTGGAGTTTAAAGTAGCTATTATTTGGTTTGGTGGAATACTAGCTGGGTTAAACATTTATCTTATCTTTACATCATTCAATTTACAGTTTGTTTCATCAATAAGTGACATTTCATCAATTATTTACTCTCAACTGACACTTTTCTGACCGTTTAAAGTACATATGACTTCAGACTATACGTTTCACTAAAACATGGACCATAATCCATATAAATTACACAATAGTAACGATTTGACAACTAATGGCACCGTGTATCTACTGTTGCTCCTTAGCAACAATTGAGACACTTAGAGACATTCTCATTGTGCACCATAAATCGACCATATCCAGAAGCGCGGTAATTGACAGCAATGTCCAACATGTTTTCCCCAAATGTTCTCCTCTCAGTGCTTGCCTCTTGCAGCCCCCTCACTCCTCTGCGCACATTCCTGAGTGTGTGGGTGTAAAGTTCAATAGGGATGTGGGATTCCACCAGGGCACGGGGTACACACTCACCAAACAACAGTATGACTACGACTATGAGAGCAGGGCTAGTCATGCTCCGTGTACAAGAAGAGACGCATCAACAGTGGCTTGGCTTCGAGAGGCACCGTTATTAGGGTGGTCAAAAAGTACCACACACCAGGTACTTATCGATTAGTATTGTAACTAGATACTCATTTGAAGTATCGATACTAAATAAATCATATAAACAGGACAATATTTTACATTTTTTGCTTAGTTTTTCAATGACAGAACTGTAAGACTATTATTACCATAATTTTGTGTTAAGAATTATATACTGCCGTCTAAAAATATATAAAGAATAATCAGAATTAGTATCAAGTATTGAGCCAAGTGTTATTTTGGTAACATTGACAAGTACATGCACCATCCTTGGCCTTTTGTTGCACAACATCTACAAGAAAACGACAAGAAAAAGTGAGTTATTCATCTGCATTTCTGTACATTTGCATCATATCACACGTGTAGAGCTTGATTCCACCGGGAGCAGTTGAAAGTGACTTATTTGTTTCTCTGCAAAACGACCCGGTTGAGCGCAGAACATCACATCCCCCACACTTGAGATGAAAGCACGCCCTCTGCTGGACACACGGCGGAACTGCACACACGAGAATCCTGCCGTTTCACTCGCAAACTCGTCCAGTGAGTGTTGCGTGGTTAAACTTTAATAACGCACAATCACACTGCTGCTGCTGCTGACTGACGGCTCACTCCCGCATTCACAGACGTGTTTACAGCCGTCATCTTTGGCATTGTAAGTCACAAAAACGCGCACGCATCATAATCAAAGGGTTTAAGCAGCACAACGTGGTCATCAACCGCCTTGCTTAACGCTGACAAACCTGTTATTGGTGTATTTTTGGTGCGTGCATGTCTCAAACCTGTTGTCAACATGTTTACCTCACTGTCTTTCTTATCTCTAGGCAAACTGG
>NW_027316532.1:34782585-34785085 GCF_026437365.1 Eucyclogobius newberryi
TGTGGTGGCTTTAGAACTGTGTCTTTCAGACGACAAAGTGAAACTCAGGCACAGCCAATCAGATCGCTCCTTTTGGCCTTTACTTCCTGGTTGACATGAAATAAAATTTCTCATTATAAGCCACAGACAACACGCAGCGGTCTCATTTTGTCACAAAGTGCTGTTTTTAGAAGATACTCATTGATGGAATAAATTTACTCATTTACAACCACAACAAAAAACCTGGTAACCCTGGTAACACAGCTTTAAACAAATGATGTAACATTTTGTATATTAAAAACTGTAAAACTGTAGCATTGGAGACAAAATGAGAGCTTATCCAGAAATCATCCATATGGACCTTAAACTGGGCCATAGACTGACTCTATCACATATAACAAGAATACAAGAGTTGTGTAAAGACTCGCTCACAAAATACATGTATATTTAGAGTACATGTAGTTCAAGTCACACAGTGGAGTGAATGTGAACCAGGTAAAAGTCTCTTATAATGGTACAACAATGACTTAATTTGCTCTATACTACTCTATACTACTACTATACTATATTTCTATCTATCAATGAAGTTTGTCTAGATAAGATAAGAAAATATAAGATAAACTATATTTGTCCACAATGAGGAAATTCCATTGTCGCAACACAGATTACAGAAGTATAATATATAAAAAGAAAAAAAAACTCAAAACTAATAATTGCTTTATTGCTTTTCAGAGAGCGAGTAGTCATGGTCATGGTTCTAAATGTTCGAACGATCACAAAGTCAGCAAAAGAAAATCTCCTTTATCTCTTGAATCTTCGCGCCTGGTTAAACTGTAAGTGACGCTTGTCAATCTTTCCTCTTGTGGCAGATCGTTGAGACTGTACTTGTGCTTTATTTTCTACTTCTTTCATTTCTATTTGGATCGTAAAAGGTAAAGTGTACACATGTCTTACAATGTGTCTGAAAACAGTACAGCAATATTTTAGCAGTCAAACATATCTATTTCTATTGTGCATTTTGATTTAATAATGCCCTTTGTTATAAAACGTCTTTTCATTTGTGTTTTAGACTCTGCATTGCCAGATGATCAAAATACGACTACGATGACTTCTTATTGCCGGGTTGGACAATAGTTTTCTTGATTGATTTGAATAACGTGACCAGCTTTGTCCCCATTCGATCGACACACTCACTGTTCCATCTTCTGTTCGTAACACAGAGGTTTGCCGTGTCTCAAGTGGGATCAGCCGCATCATAATAGCAGTGATTATAGAAAAAGACCATTTTGTCCGGTGTGCATCCGTTCAGTCTCTCAAACCTCCCGCTGCCCTGTGTTATGGGGAGGGTCTGGCTTTGCTCCTGGAGTAGTGGCGGCCCTCCCTGATCGTCTGTGTACGAGGCCCTCCACTTGACAGCGACTCCACATTAGAAGCATTTCAATCATTCAAATGAGCTCTAATCACAGCCACAGGCGCCAAGAGCGTGAGGAAGGCGGCGCGTCACTCTCACACTGGAGTACACTTAATACATTCTTTTCTTTCCTTTTTTCACCTGGATAAATTATTATTATTTTTTCTTATATGATGAGAAGATGCCACACGGAGAAAATTGTCATTCAAATGATTCCTTATTCGAACACGCGGTGCATCAAGCAATGACTTATTAAACATTAAGCACCTGGTTCCTACAACTGATAATATGAAGCGTTACAGCCACTTTTACACGAAATCAACTTGAACTAACTTTTAACCTTGTTACAGCTGCGTTTCCTCATTATTAGTTTACTCGAGTAGTTTTAGTTTGATTGTTTTGTGCATGTTTGAGTGATCTTTGTGCTGCAAGTGCTCAGGAAAGTCCTGTTTTCACCTGCCACCTATCCCCACCCACATCCCTGTAGTTAGTGTTCTAAAATGTCACGTAGTCACTTTTCAAAAATAAAAACATGTAAATGATAATCGGCTGCTTGTTACAGTGAAATGTTTCGATGAAGAGGCGGAGCTTATCAGTTCAGCAGTTTTGACCAGGAAGTCAATGGACATGTTTCTATTATAGCGCTGTTTTAGATCATTATTGCGGTTTATAATGAGCGAAAATGTAAAATCACTATCTACTTAGGTTAGTTCAATACTAGGCTACGTTGGGGGGGGAAATCATCTCATGCCTCCTTTAAATACCAGTTTATACAAGTTCAGTCTAGAAAATAACGTTTAAGTTTAGGCAAAATGAAAGAGCAAAGGACACGTCAGAGCTTGTGGCGGCAGAAGAATAAATATTAGTCTGTTATTCATAAGCCTCAGGAGATTGTAATGTAAACAATGGAGGTTTGGAAAAAAGGAGAAACAGTTTTGAGTTCTGCTTCACAAACAGTGATGCATTTGCTTACACTGCCCCCTTCTGGTTTATATTCAAGATCAACACACAAACAGTGAGGTTTCATTATTACACAGACCGTAGTGTGTATGAGGTTGTGGCACGTGTTTGTGTTTGTGTTTGTGTTTGTGTTTGTGTAAGTGTAAGTGT
>NW_027316532.1:34790085-34822585 GCF_026437365.1 Eucyclogobius newberryi
ACTATACTTACAAATCCAATCAAATCCTGCTTCATTCCATGTTATGGCATTTGGAAAATTTGAACCTGTTCCAAGTTAAAGTTTTCGACAGGATGTGCTCTTTTTTCTGCTGTACATTTTTAAATATTTTTGACCTATACATGCTACAATGCTGGAAACACAGACATAGGCCCTTAAACAGAGGTGGAAAGAGTAGCTCAAATGTATACTCATGTAGGATAACTTCAGCCACAGCAAGAAATCCCATAAACCCACAGATCTGACCTTATTTCCTCTCATTGCACAGTCCTTTATTTATTTTTGTATAATTCGTTTTTTTTAGACTGACATCGTGACTTGAGAATTCAATGTTGTTATATTTTCTGCATGTTTCCACTACAGCCAAGAGGGGGCAGTATTGTCCTGTGGTGTGATTGTGAAGAGTGCTAATGAAAATACTCTCAAAGCTTTCACTCATTTGGTTGTTTGAATAGATTTGAGGAGTTAATGGACTGTGACATTTAGTGTAAGCTCATCTCAAAAAATATAATAAACAGTTTTAGATTTGTCATGGGAGAAGGGACGAGGCTGTTTGACATAAAAGTTATTGATTTGAATCACTATTGTTACGTTCTTGAAGCTTTGCCATTCAACTATTTTAACACCTACAAGGAATAATCAACAATCTATAAGGAATATCAAACCATCTGACAGAGTATGTCAAGCTGTGCTAAAGAAAATAGCATGAAATTATTTTAAATACTTCTAATACTTGCAGGTGTTTTTAACCATATAATGTATTTGATCTTTATGACATTTATTGTGTATCTTACTGAGCTTGTTTTAATAATAAACTATGTTAGTATTGCAGTGTCATTGTAATGTAATGTGTATTTTTACTGTGTGCACCTGCTTTGAGTTTTAATAATAAAATATGTGTTATAAAGTATTTGAAAAGTATTGATATTTTGAGTCTGTGAGTCTTGGTTGCGTGTGCTCGGCCCTTTAAAGTACATCTGATTTAAAAGCTTATAGTGTTAAGTCTTAATGATAAAACACAAACAACAATTAAGCATTTCAATTGTCAAAATGCCAAGTCCATTTGCTTTACAACTTTGAAATTGTGTTTAATCTTCAAGTCAAATTCATTGTAACCAGTTGTAAAATATGTATCGATAAAGTGAAGAACTTGTGCAGGGTCAAGTATTTATCCAGGAAATATACTCAAAAATACTTTCATAATCCCCAATTAAAGGAAAAAAATGTGTAAACTACTACAATAAATGTCTTGAATCTGCTCTGATATCACTCACATGGATCTGAGCACTTTTCATTTGCACATCACATCATGTTCTACTTCTTTTAAATGGTCCATACATTTTTGTTTTCTGCATCAATCAACATCAATAAAGCCAGTTCTTTGACATTTTGAAACATATGGAGAGACTAAAAGTTTTGTATTGTATGAAGAAGAAGCGACTGCAGTTTTAAGACCGTTATTACACATCTGACCGTGGTGTAGGTTCATTCCTTTGACCCTACAAATGACACACCAATCTGTCAATCAAACTTGCTTTATCCGCTGGGTCCAGCCCATGGAGCATGCTCAGGTTGTACGTCCTGTTATACTGTAGCATCAGAACATAAATCTCTTGTCACGCTCCCAGGAGCCTCCAGTCTGCTCCCTGTCTGCTCCAAAGGAAACACCACCGATGTTATCACCTCATAAGGCAGCAAATAAAACTTGGATTTGAATAAAAGTGTGCGTTGTGGAAATTAAATATAGCTTTTGAGCTGCTGAGAATGAAGAAACCTTGTTAAAAAATATCCATGCATCAACCATATCCAATAATGTCTGCTTTGTCGGCTTATTGTCTGCATATTAGTGGATATAGTCCTATAAACGTGTGTGTTGTGCTGCCCAGAGGCTGCCGTGAACTGACCACGCGCTCTGTTAGATCACTTCCTCTGTCTAGACTCAAGTATGAACCCTCAGCTTTTTGTAATTGTTTTCAATGTTTCACGGTCAGTTTTTTATGTGTTGTTAAAGAGAGAAAAACAGCATTTGGGGAGATCTCGAGTCCGTAATGAGGATCACAGGACGGTCGGCTGTGTGGACTTTTCATTTTGGGACAGTATTTGGGAAATGTAGTAGTTGTATGTAATAGTATGTTGATTTTAAGCGTGCTCTAAATCCTGCATTCTGTATTGTCCTATGTTTACATATTTGGAGAAAATGACAAAAGTATGGTGCACAATATGTACGTTTTAAAGGTTTTTATACATGAGTTGAGAAGTTGTGATGGAAGGAAGATCAATTTTAGGCTTTGCACGATTGAACACTTTAAATTGCAGTTGCGCACCTGTGATTTCCATAAAAATAAAGTTCTTTCAAGTGTTTATTGACAATTAAAGTTAGATTCGTTCTGTTCACTTTGGCACCGAAGACAATTAAAACAACCGCACAAACAGACTGTGGAACTAATCAGCATGGGCAGGAACGTATTTGAGTCTCTGTATGTTGAGTTTACAGAATGGATTTGACCATGGTCTTGGCAGCATGGTAATAGAACTTTTCAGACCATATTTTCTTCTAATAACTCGCTTGGTTATCATCTTACACTATTTTGGGTTATTTGAAAAGTGCATTTTTCCCCCCAACATTAAAAACAAGTCAGTACAGTCTCAAATCTGTCGGCATTATTTTATATCACTACCTGCAGGCAGCACCATAACCATAGAAACAGCTCAACTGCTGTGAGTCAAGAATGAAGGGACTAAATAAGGAATATCACGGACATGCACAGATATCAAACATGCTGGTTGTCAGATTAACAAATTAACTATTTTGGATTATGGCCGTGGTTTAAATGTTCATATGTCAGTTTTAACGCATCAGTGCAGTGTTTTCCTCATAACGTGACATGTTTTAGATGTCTTCTTCTGCATCCTTCCTCTGCAGGGGTCACGTGATGTTATGGCCAGCATGTACCGCAGGCATAAGAAAAACACTATTCGGTGTAATAGAATCTGATAAACAGGTTGCAAAACCATATGAACCTATTTGAAGTATGTTTTAACGCACTGCGAAAGAACCCCAATATGCTGCGTGTCTTGGAGCTCTAATGCTGAATTCATGTTCCTTTGGAACTCTGGAAATGTTTTTCTCAGTTGAAAAATGCACATGTACCCGGCACAAGAACTCAGGAACTCAGGTGAAAAGCTGCTGTCCGACTTCCACACTTGACGTCAGCTGTGGTGATGGACAAACATCAGCTGTGGTGATGGACAAACATCAGCTGTGGTGATGGACAAACATCAGCTGTGGTGATGGACAAACATCAGCTGTGGTGATGGACAAACATCAGCTGTGGTGATGGACAAACATCAGCTGTGGTGATGGACAAACATCAGCTGTGGTGATGGACAAACATCAGCTGTGGTGATGGACAAACATCAGCTGTGGTGATGGACAAACATCAGCTGTGGTGATGGACAGTCCGCACAGCGTCGTAAAAGCTGTAAAGAAAAACTGCAGCTTAAATATCTGTCAGTGCTGTTGAAACCATAGCTGATTTAATCATAAACCCACAGCTCAGTTTAGTTTGGATCATTTCTTGAATCAGCCACAAACAACAGGGTTAAAGTTTTTACATTATTTTTGCTGAACATAGATGTATTTAAAATATCATCAGTTTGATTGTTAAGACATTCCTTTCCATTGTTTCCTCTTAGCGCTCGCTGCTCAGTTGCTACGGCAGAATCCCTGCGCATATTGAAAACATTACAATGAAATGCATTGTGGGGAACGTACTTTCCTGAAGTCTGCACCGCTCCACACTTGCTGGAGGTGCAGAGAGAAGCCTGTGATCAAAGTATAAGAATCAGGACACCTGCACACAGCAGCTCGTCGGGAACACGCATTTGCTCAAGAGCACAAGTTTCAGTGATAAGGAATGATAAGGAAACACCTTTAAAAGAAACGTTAAACATTTGCGCTCTTTGACTAAACATTACAATAAGGATTTACTGTCAGTTGTCCACATAGAAAGACCAGACACTACTGTTTAATGTAACGTGAGCTAGCCAAAATTAAAATAGTAGAATGTTTTCCAAAGCAAATAACGAAATGTTTAGCTTTTGAGAAGGCTAAAGCAACAAGAAACAAAGAAACATTTGCTCCATTAAACGCTGTTAGAGAGCGCACTCTGTTATTCTATTACTGCTGATACCAAAACCTTTCCAGATAAAAGCACATGAAAGCACACGGCTCCTTGTTTAATCCATAGGCAATGCCTGACCACCAACCAGTAAACCAAAAATATTCATGGCAACAGCAATTACCGCAAACATATTTAGATCGACCTGTTAGATAAAAGTTTTAAACCTTTCCCCCGGCGTACAATGCACAAATCCAACCATTCCACAGTACGTTTTTCACCTTTTCCTTCTTATTTCAACCTCTATTACCTGCTTTATGTCTGCACTTTTGATCGTCCACAGCGTCACATCCAGCCAGCACAGTTACAACCAACAATCCAAGAACAATATTCACCTATAAAACAGAACAGGTCTAGCCAAACAGATAATAAGTAAACGTAAATGTCCAAGAGGTTGGAACAACACGGGCAATAACGTTTTTCAAAAGGGTCATTTGAATGAGGTCACAAAGACATAAATTATGTCAGCTGGACCAGTGTTTTTGTGTTCAGTTCTGATCATTTCAACTCAAAAAACATATGCTGTCTGTCCGCTGCAGACATGGGAATCATATTTAGATGTATCAAATTCTCGCCCATAAGAGGATGGGAAAATTTCACTTTGCAGTTGTTTTTATTGAGTAGAAAATGCATTTGGGCCGTACTCGGTTTCACTACGTTGTTTAGTCAAATAAAGTTACAGTTACTCAACATTAGTCGGACAATTGATAAACCTTAAACTGAAACTTCTTCATTGATTTAGATCATGCTCTTCCTGTGTAACTAAAGGCTGTTCCTGTCACGCTCGGTTCAAACCAGGTTATAAGTCAAGCTGTATTTCCTCTTCTAACCTCTGCCAAATCTCCTTGTCAATGCTGAACAAAAAACAAACCTAGAAAGTGATGTGTGTGTGTGTTTTCTCAGTTGTTCTCAGTTTGTGGTCGGCCATTTTGGAAATCAGGCGCGCGCTGGGTCATGTGCCGTTGAAGGGGACGGCGAGTAAACCGATACGTAGACGTCCCGGGACAGAAGGGTACAGGCGATGGAGAAGCCAGATGTCTTGGGCTAACGTACAGTCTGACAGTGGTATATTTTGGGGGAGATATATGAATCAGGCGAGAAAGGTGCAGTGTTTTGCTCTTAGACTGGCCTCCAATGGTTAAATATAGAATTGCGTTATAAAAAAATACGCTGGCTGGTTTCCTTATTAGCCGCGCACTATTCGCTGAACAGCTCCGCTTCAGGGGGAAAGCCAAAAATACCATCCCCACGGTAACACAAATAGCTCAATGCGCGATACTTTAGGCTAGAGAGATTGTGGGTTCTGTTGTCATGGCAATTGTGGAGGCCATCTTGTGAGAAGCAGCACAAATTGAATGGTAACAATAATATATTAGTATTTGATCATAAAAAAATGGGCAAAGTATAGGTATGTTTCTGCTTCTGCTGTTTATGAAAATGAATATTCACCCTGAAAACAATGCACTGATCTATATGTTGTGTCATTTCACCATAGACACAACCACAGATCATGATTATGTTTATTTCACCACAGAATTCATCAGCTAAAATTTTAAATAATGTTGTCGCTTTTTCTACTTGGGCATTAGATAAAGTACAAATATGAAAATTGTAATTAAAACTGGAACTGGACCTTAGTTTTCTCTCTTGGGTTTCACCAAAGAATAATGAGGATTAACATTTGTGGATGGTCAGTTTGGAATGTATTTATGTGTTTAAATTTGAGACACTACGTGCATCTCAAACCAGTCTATCCTTTGTTCCTTTGAGACTGGATTGAGTGTGTTTTGCCCTATCTCGCAATGGTACATAATCCTGTGTCGGTGAGCAGAGAAAACCCTGTCCCCAGATCACCTTGGGCCAGAAGCGCACTGCGTCTGGTTTCACATCTCCTGACACCTGCTTCCAATGGTATGTCTGCCCAAACACAGTATAGGATTTACTTCTCATATGATTTACTCATCAGCTTGGACATGTTTTATTATCCTCCAAAAAAAAAACATGTGAGAAGAGGGAAGTTTGGGGAAAATACTGAAATAGATCTGCTGTGATGTTAGTTGTTTAGTATACCAGTAATCTGTTTATTTTTCTCTTCTCTCTCTCCCCACTCTCCCACACTCAAGCCTTGAGAGGACTCATTCTTCAGCTCGATTGCGTCTCATTATCCCGGGGTCCATCTCTGGGTTTGGGCCCCTCTGCCGGTGTTGAAGTGTTGAAATCCCCCAGCAATGGAGTTCCTAGTTGATGCACTGTCCAGTACCCATCGCAGGGCTCCGAAAAGGCCTGGTACTCTGCACAGCTGTTTGGCCCGTAGGCCGACACAAATATTGGATATTGACAGAAAAAATACATATTGGACCATTCCAAAAAGGAGATCATGGGTTCGATTCCCAGGCCAGACCAACATCTCACGATCTCTCTGGGTGGAGCCTGTATGTCATATGTCTGTATGTGTCACTGTGTTTGTGTTAACCCTGCATCTATCTGGCCCCTGTGCAGCATCACTGGGATAGGCTCCCGTCACCTGTGACTCCTAATGGGAACAAGTGGTGGAAAATGAATGGACAATTCCATCAGATCAATGAGAGAATAAGTCACATTTCTAGAATACTGGGAGCCTGGGAGATATTGTTACGTCTCTTAAACATGACTGAGGAAAAGGTCACTTAAATGTGCAACTTTTCTGGTGTGGTGTCCGCCACCTGCTTGACTCCATGGAGATGTCATGCATGTGAATGTTAATGTTAATGATGTGCAAAGGGTTTGTGAGAGCGAGGAACGAGTCCTCTCACATAAAACATTACTCTCACGTAAATTTAGGACCCTAAAAATGAGCAACATTTTCTGAAACCACTCTCAGGGGCCCCTCAGTCCCAGTCCAGGTCCTGAATTTACTCTGTAACGGTAATGCTGGGGTGGTGGAGGGCAGATTTTGTAGTAAGTAGTGATTGACAGCTGCTGAGCCTATCATAGCAGAGCAGGGCGGTGCAGGTGGGGTGAGGGGGTGAGACAGCAGGGGTTGTCATAGATACATTGCCATAGTTTAATTACTGGGGGACATTTGGATATTTTACATCTCAAAAGCATGACTGGAAAGATGGCATTTCTCGTTTCACTTTTTATTAATTGCAATTGTCCTTCAAAATGTCCCTCCTGAGCAGGAGAAGCTGAATATGCACGGCACAGTGGCTCCAACAGGGCCCAAATTTACAGCTGCCCTTGAAAGTCCCCCGGAGCTGACTTTTAAAAGAGGAATGCTTGGACACACGGGTGCTTAGATGGATAAAGCACAGAGGTATTCTGGGTATGTTGGCAGCAGACAGCAGATAGAGCAGATTTGGATGGTGAATGGGCTGAGGTCCAGGAGGATGAGTTCGAGAACAATGGAGCGAAGACTTGGACGGCCTGTGTTTGTCATCAGAGTGGCGTTTGAATGGAGAAAACATATGACTTATCGGATGAAGTGAAACAGCTGTGAAAGAGCAGGATTTTGTGTTGATTTGTATGTATATATGTATATAACTACTGAAAGCTTTACCACAAATCGAATTCTACAACCACATATACTGTAAATCAAACCACAAGTGATTGTGCATTGCCTGCTTTGTGAGTCTTATAAGGGCTAATAATTCAAATTGAATATACAAATGTAAATTTTCCTTTTTTTTGAGCCATTGACATTGATAAAACACCCGTGTCCTTTCGTCTCTGGGTTTAACACCGAAGTAGCAGCAGTTCTATAGACTCGCAGTTGCTGTCATATTTCACTGTCAAACCTGCTGCTTACTGACCTGTGCCTGACCCCAGTTGCAATGGTCTGTCCAGGAACTGTTTCAAAATCAGCACTAAGACATGCATGAATGAATGGATGAAGACAAAAAAGTGGATGATAAGCTCCAAACGATATGTAAAAAGCCTTTCAGCTCACATAGCTATACACAAGTTCAAATTGTGACATCTCACAGAAATAGCCAATTTAAAAACATAGTTTGCCAGCCTGAGATTGCACGTCTCTCACCGTAGGTGTCTCTCCATTTACGCTGTGGCTGTGATTGAATAAAATTTTACGTCACCTTTAGCTGATAGCAAACAGCAGAAACACCTGTGTGTTTGCCAAATGGTCCTAAAGTATATGAGAAAACATCAGTGCTGGTCCCCTTTTCAATTAAAGTTAGTACTTTACCATTTTCTTTTTATGGTGATGCATATTGAATTGCATGTTGATTTTAGTTGATTATTTATTCTGGTTGTAAGCTGTCCAACTGACCGAATCAATTAATGTAAATGTAAATGTCCTTATTCAACTGGAATCGGATGGAGTCAGTGTTACAATGTGTTAACCTTTAATACTTTAAGGTAAATGTTCAAAGTTTTACTTGAACTATCACAATTTTGGATATTCTTTTTTTTTCTGGTGTAGGGCACAATGCCTGCTTGTCTCCATGGAAATGTTTTGAATTTCAAGCAGGCCAAGTTACGGGTCAGATCTGCGGAGAAGCGACCGGCTCACAGTAAGAATGTATGTTCCTCAAGGTGTTTTTTAGCTATAACAATGTGTCTAATTCCATACTGTGGAACATTCAAGTCAAAGCAATAACAGATTCCACCAGAACAGTCCCATAGCGCACCTTTAACTCATTTGTTAAAGTAATTTCCAGTCGTATACGCCTCGGCTATTTATAACCATTTTGCTCACTTAGTAAAATCTGCAGTGGTGTTAGTGCCTGTTAAGTGTCTAAGCATGAGTTACAGTTATGGTATTTATGGCTTAATCCGTGCCTTTGCAGTGTCACACAACAGCTCGTAATGTGCCGTTTCCAAGAAGCTGATTATTTTTAGATAAAACTTACAAACCACTTCCTCAAGCGTGAACTTCACATGATATGTTACTATCTGGACACTGCATTTAAGATATTTTCTATTGCAGTTTTTGTTGTGCCATCTTGGCCTTCAGACCTGGGGCTATACCTTATTGGAAAAGTCTTTTTTACGTTACCAAAACAAAAATTGATAAGGACTTAAGTTTCCCCAGATCATTCCTTGTGCTTATTCCATCCACACTACTTTCATCCAGTACAACTTATTAGCACTAAAAAAAATGCAAGAAAATGTAGAAAAAAGGTGTCAAGGATGAAAGTTCATTCCCCTCCAAACTCAAAGTGGAGTTAGACAGCGAGAAAGGTTAACATGTTGCACCCTGTCTTGTTCAGTCTTGCAGTGCAGAAATACAGAGATCTGGATAAAAAAAACATTTTGTTGGATGTAATGGCTTTGCAAGTCATGCATAGCACAAAGTGGTAAGTAAAATAAAAAATGTCTGTCCGTAGTAGAAAAAATGTAAAATAATACCGTCTTCAATCATTTGTATTTAGAATGTAATGTGAAATATTGACACATTTTAATCAACCTAGACATTTATTCATGGGTTTCAGTCACATTTCTTTATAGAACTTTTGACCATTACACATTGAGTTTTGACATGTAGTGGGCAAAGGTGAGATGGTTTTGTTCCTCAGATGTGGAGGAGATGATGGACATCCAAAATAATCCAAAACTCATTCAAAAAAACATATTTTTGGGAAATTGCATAATGATGATGACCACAATAATGATGGTTAATGCATTATTAATGACCAAATGCTGCCAATAAACCAGTTATTTTATAAATGCACGATACACACTAACATCAAAGATCACAGCCAGCAGGGGCCACATAGATTATTCATGTCCTGTATTTTGAATAATATTCCTTTAACAAATAATCCATGTATATCCGTTGCATGCCTGCTGTAGTCTTTGTTGATAAAGCCCCAAACCTCTTTGAAATCTTGGATCAACACACTTACTATCTGAGCTCAGCGCCTGCGGGATTTGGTGACTTACTTTATCACATGGAAAGGATATTTTGCAAGCAATGGAAAATAAAGATTTAAGGTAGTCTGAAAACAAGGCTAATGTATTGTATTGTGACACTAATCCACAGCATTTGAACTTTTCAGCAGCATTGTGCACTAAGCGGTTTGATCTCCCTCCCTCATGTTATTCATGTGTGACAATGTGACACCGCACACATGCTGATGTTTATCATTCATCCCTCAGCAGTCAGCTAAATATGTAAGCAGACTGCAGGCAATGAATGAAAGACAGAGGCGGACACGTGAAAGGAGCCTGGGCAAAGAGAGGGCTTTTCAGTTCAGTATCTTTGAGTAGTTTAGGATGAGATTCCACTGGCAGAACAATGTGACTTTTAAATGTATACGCACACTTTCTGATTTCTTGACTTTGCTGAATAAAAAGGGTGGACCCTCTGTATCTTTTCTGGAGACGGGGCCGTCACCTGCTTGTCTGTTAAGGCCTGGAGCGGTCTATGAATCATAATCTCCCTGGAAACAAGTGATGCAGGTCAGATCTGGTGCATGGGAGGTGATCTCGCACACAGTTTCTGCCGACAAGTTCTTCAAGTATTTTGTTTCATTTTTTCAATAAAAACATATTTAATTTAATAGTTGTTTAATGCCACACTGTGGAACATTCCAAAGCAACAACATCTCCAGAGACAAGAAGCTCCAGAGACCACTAAAGTTACCAAGTGCAAGTATTAAGCATAGCACATTTATTTCAACAACAAAAAAAACATTTTGTCAATACGCTATAATTGTGTTACCTTAGCGACGAATGCATGTGTTTGATGTGTCTCAATCCCTTATCCTTGTACTGGCTGTGGTTTCCATTATATTTCGTGGTGAATTATTGCTCACCTTTGCCCAGCTGTGGCCCTTCTTTATGTATAATCATAACCCTCTAGTATTTGTCTGTAGCCAGGGACTGCAGACGATGTGGATCACGGTTTAGCTGCAGCATCAGTTGAACAAGCCAACTCTGAATCCTGGGGAGCTTTTGTCTGTTGGAGTTCACTTTTCTAGATGAGCGAGACCCTCTTTCACAAATCGCTTCCACCTCTGAAGTCCAGAGACGGGGCAGGCCTTCTGACCAGGTCCTCTGATGTGGTCTGATTCAGAATCCAACCCACATCCTCGCCTCTCTTTCAAGTGGCCTTTCGAACGACGCCGACACAACTTTCCCTAAATCCTTCAATTCCACTGTCTAAAGTTGAAGACGAATACATTTGTCCACTTACTCCTTCATTTTTTTTCACATAAGAGCCAGGCTTAAATATGCTGATGTGGTGTAAATGTGGTAGAATTTTGGTTCTTTTGTTTATCCTCGGAACAAAATAGCGGAACATCAAAAGGGTGCTCTGCCTGGGAGGTCACACGCTTTACAAATAGAAAGACTTATGTTTAACAGTGGACTCACGCACTCTTTGATTATGTGTCTATTCTGTGTGGAAGCCCTTGGCAACTTCAAACCCAGACTCGATGGTACTACGTTTAAAGGAACTCTTCTCGGATACTAATATATCTAATGTCCCGTTAAAACGAGCGCTCCGGTGGGACAGTGGCAGTTGTAGTTCAAAGCGTTGACCATAGGGAACACTAATTTGTTGATGGGAGCTCAGAGCAGGACAGTGGTTTCTTAGGTTACTGAAGGAAAGACAGAGGAAAAGGTTTAACGTGTCTCTGCGGACCACTGTCAATTGTACTTTCCATCATTCAACATTTTATTGCTTTCTGTTCTTTGCACGCTATAGTCGCCGTTCTTATATCGAGGCCGACGTCCCACGGATCGTTCTCTAATGCTTTGACTCGTTTGTGACACAGTGATGAAGGGTCAGAGACACATGATTCACAGCAAGAAGGAGCAGGGTTTTGATTCCTGGATCAGACAAGCACTTTCTGAGTTTTGCTTGTTCTGCTCATGTTTCTTCCAGGTTCCTTGTGTCTCCAAGAACTTGCAGGCGTGACATGATGTAAGGCACGGACAGCCACTGTAACTAAACAAAAGGGCAAGAACATAAAAGGATATCTGAAAAAAGGATAGGCAGGATACGTATGTTTGACCTTTAGATCAAGATCCAGTACATTAACCTCAAGAATCAATTACATCAAGATTTGAAATGCCAATTGTGACATTTGTGAATGTTATTTCAGTCAAGTCAAATGTGAGCAAGAACCAGCTTCAATCAGATGTTTGCTTCATGAATTGACTAAATATGGACGTGTTGTTCCACTAATTTCAGTGGCATTTTATGAACAATATTGTCAATAAAATCACAGTTGATACAGCATGTGCTCTCTCTCCAAACCCATTATCCTGTCTGCATTTTCCTCTGATGAAATCACACTTTGTCCAGCTCTCTGAACCAGGAGGCCAGAGGAACAAGATGTATTGTGTCTTGAGCTGGAGGAATGTCGATCTCTCCTGCAGACATGAATGTAGGTGGACAGCACAACCTGCACAATTTACAGACAGTGACTCAATGGCTCCATGCACAAATCTTTATTTTCATATGATAATAATTAAACAAAACATTAAAAAAAAAACAGTTTGATGAAAAACAACATGAGGTTTGCTTGTTTTTTTTTACATAAATGTGGAAGAAACACAGCAACAACATAAAAGTATGTTGTTTCTCTAAATTCAATATTTTTCATCAGGTTTAAGCACAGTTCAGGGACCAAATAATAAACTAGTCATAAAAACAAATCAGGCAAAACCGTGTAGAGACAGTCCTGCCAGTAACCAGGATAGTGTTTCTTTTTGTTTATTGCAAGTTTCCTAAATTCCAACCAAACTTCTGTCCAATGAAACATCTTGTCTTTCGACCTTTCCAAGTCCCTCAGGGGGCGACTAGTGTTTTGTTAAACCAAATGATGCCTTCAGTCTACAGCGGCTGCGTCCAAAAGCTAAACGCTGCAGGTCGGTAATGATGTGAGCAGCCCATGCCGTGTCATTAGACCGTGCATTATTGCTCTACAAGGTCAAATAACAGCCAAATAGTGAGAGGGTTTACAGGCCCGCGCGGTGCACACAGGGTGAGTGTACGGTGCACTTTTCCATACGTCCTCATGTCCTCGTAAACACAGCGGAGCATTTCAAAAACGTTCAGTGGCAGGAGGCATCAACGGGATCACAACATGCTTTACTTTTATGATGAGATCGAGATTTGAATACATTACAAGTGCAAATGACTGCAGTATAGTTTAAGTGTGCAGTGATTTTGTTTGCCAAGTGTACATGTGCTTGAAAAACACAAGGCTTCAACACAGAAACACAGAACCTTAACTCAATTAGGCCATATTTAAGCCAATTTAAACATCGGGTTGCAATAAAATGTGTGGTTGAAGCCATTCGTCTTCCTGAATCTGAATAAGTCATGCTTTTTTTGTTCATTTTTCATCTTGTTCCCACAAATAGCAAAGACACAATTTCAGCACTCTCGGGTTATCTATTTGGTTTAATGAAAATGGGATGCTGTGGTTCAATGTGATTGCGATTGTTGCTAAATGCTGTATTTGTATAAAGTAGCACTGGTTCAGAGTGTTCTACTTGATATTACAGACATTCCACACAGTCCCCGTTTTGGACATTAGGGACATGTGTTGTGGATATTTCCCTCAAGCAAAGACAGCAGCACTGTCGACTGGTATAAAGTGTGCATAAAGGGCCCCTGACTGGCCCCTGAACTACTTATCGTTTTCACAGACGGACCGTCCTGGGCCTTGTGGACTCATTGAGGTCCAGACTTTGGGACTCAGCCGAGGACTTAAGCTGTGGCTCCTGTCTCCTGTCAACTGAACTTCAAAGATGTATTTGGATTAGAAGTGAAGACAGGCATGTTTCTAATGTCTCGTGTTGTGTGGAAGTCATTTTCATAAAGGTGAATAAAATACATGTATTTTACTTCTTTATAATGCAATTGTACAATGTTTGGTCAGTGCACGTCACATTCTGTAGCTAAATCAGATGTTTTCCTCTTAAAATGTGTCATGTTTAATATTTTACATAAAGAAGACAAACAGATTTGATATGTAAATGAAATCACTGTCATGACGCGTGTTAAAAAACAGTATTATTTGCATTTTTAAAATAGTTTCTTAACCCATTTAGATGAAGCTCATATGCCTTGTATGGATTAGTTTACAATGCAATGATCATGTACACATTGTGCCATTTGACCTTTGTCACTTTCCTGTTGGAAAAGTTATTACTTTTCCTGAAATAGTTCATAGCGTGGCATTAAACTTAAATATCTTCATGCTGAGGGGGACTTTAGGCTTGGTCTCATTTATAAACCACGCGTACGTACAAAACCGCTGCACACGTGACTTTCTACGTGCAGATTGTGATCTAGAAAATGACGACGTGACGTGGAACTGAGCGGTCCGGTCCCAAAAACTCTGAACTTTGTGCTTCTGGGGTTTCAGAGGCGAAGCAGGAGGAGAACTGAGCTCAGGGAGATGAAAAGTGAGAATCTATGTAGCGGTTTATAGATGAAGAAGAATTTCCACGTAAAGTTTTATAAAGGAGCCAGGGATCTGTGGAGAGGTGACACGCTCAGTAAGAATGCATGTTTTTGACAATTAAAACACCTCTAATTGATTAAATGTAGAAAAATGACACCGAGCACCTTTAAAGCACATTCAGGAGTGTGCTGCGTTGGCGGTTCCAGCGGGCGGAGCAGGCCCCAGTCGGCAGTGCACTGCATATAACCCCAACATGAAACAAGACACACTTAAAAGCGCTCAGTGAAGCAGGTATGGTGTCTCTATATTGGCGCATGCATTTGCTTTGCTAATGAAAAGCAGGTTGTGTGGAGCGCTGGCGGGGGTCCATGTTTGGCAGATGAGTCGGGCGGGTTTTGAGGGTAGTCGCTGCGCAGTGAACAACATGAGACAACAGTGATGGATGTTAATGGGCTCTGCTTTCAGTCAAAAACCCATATCCAGGCCCGACGTACTCCACACCGAATTTTGCCCTCTGGATGCAAGTCCTCCATGTCCATTGGTTACAGTAATGGATTTATGGACAGTGCTGGTGCCCCTGTGATCATGTTGGACCGCTGTGCACTTTTTCAGCATTGTTTATTGTTCCCATCCAGCCTTCGAGTTCATATTTTCCACAGTACATCATTTTGATTTCATGTTTTCTCTCTCCTTTCTTTCAATAATCATTTCAATCTTGTCTAATTGCTTTCCCAGGAGCGATTTTCACACTTTCTTTGCCGTGTTAGAGGCGAGCTGTGGGTCACTTCACACCTGCAGTCTGTTCTTTTCAAAACAGCAGACATAAGGTTCAGGTCAACTATCAGCCTTTTCATTACCACCTGAGTGACCAGTGGCGGGTCCAGGATTCAAGGGCTTAATCAAAACGTTCTTCAGATGTTGAGTTCAAACACCAACAGGTTGTGACGGGGAGCTGAAAGTGGGTTATGACCATGGCGCTATTAAATAAACGGTTATGACTCAGGACATAGGCTTGGTTTGGCTTGAAATCTGTCAGAAAAGTACAGCTCCCATTTCTTTACTGTGGGTGACGGAAAGATGCTTTCTATAGCTGCTTTGTCGTGCCTGAGAGACATCTTAAATGCTTTCCCGTGGTGTATTGAGGCCATGAAGTATTAGACCAGCTCCAAAGTCAGAACAAGGGGCCTCTGTTATGCATCACTCCCATCAGGAAAGTAGAACAGGCCTTATTCTCCAAAGGATTAGAAGCCGTGAATAAAAAAAGTGAATAAAAATTGAAGGAAGACAGGTCATAACTACCGGTATGTATTTATTGTCAGTTATGGATTCAAGCCATGGTTCACTGGCCCTTATTGTTCAGTGTTGAGATGTAAAGCATTTACATGATCTTTTTTTGTCCTCCACAGTCTATTCTTTACATTGTAATCTTATAATGTATTAAAATAGACCATAATGACTTCCGTGCACATTGAGGGTCAGATAAAGGCAGCTCTGGCTCTGGAGCCGTTGCCATGGCATCGCGGCGCAGACAGCGGCGCCTGCAGCAGCTGGAGGCGGAGCGGGCGCGGGACTGTGGACCAGACACGGCTCTGACCCACTTCAGATGGAATGTGTTCACGAAGCGAAATGCCGACTCTCTTTTCACAGTCGGGAAAATGGCAATCTGTCGTAGCGCAAATTAGAAAAACAGCTCCCGGCGGCGTCCTTCATGGCTTCTGGCTCTGGAGATGACGAGGAGACGGGGGGCGGCTCGTGGCGGCGCGTAGGCCCGGCCGCGGAGCTTTCCGACAAGAGCTGCCGACTCCTGCACTCGTCTCTCGGCTCCGACGCAGACGTGTGTCTTTTCTATGTCAAGGGGGACTTTTATGCCATGGACGCCCGCTGTGCGCACTCCGGTAAAGCCCCGGCCATGAGCTGGTCATGTAATACATCCATGAGCTGACATGTAAACACTGCTAGCATAGCCTCCGCTAGCACGCAGCATCATCACGACACTACTGCTAATGACAGACCGTCATCCGGTTAAAGACGCGGACTCGCGTGTGGGAAGTCTTGAGTTCGACTCCCGCTTTTGGAACAGTTAATTTTTTTTTCGGGTTTAAACATTAAGGTTTAGGCGTTAGGGTTAAGGTTAGGGTTAGGTTTAGGGTTAAGGTTAAGGTTAGGGTTAAGGTTAAGGTTAAGGTTAAGGTTAGGTTTAGGGTTAAGGTTAGGTTTAGGGTTAGGGTTAGGGTTAAGGTTAGGGTTAGGGTTAAGGTTAAGGTTAAGGTTAGGGTTAGGGTTAAGGTTAGGTTTAGGGTTAGTTCTTGGCTCCAGAATCGGGATGACGGTCTGTCTATAACTCCATGTCTGCTAATGAACATAACATCACATCAAAATAACATTGCCTTTGTCTCACTAAGAGTCCATCTCTTTTGTTATGCTTAAGTTTCCCCGCGTGTGCTAAATGAAGCTGTGTCCTCAGGTGGCCCTCTCTGTGAGGGGGACATCGAGGAGGCGGACGGGGTGCTGAAGGTGTTCTGTCCCTGGCACGACTACGACTTTGAGCTCAGGACCGGGAGATCTGGCACATCTTTACAGGTTCGTTCTGTTACAGAGTGTGCACACCAGTCTGTGGAAGAAGTCTGGGTTATTTCTCTGTGTTCTAAGTAATTGACTATCAATGACGACAGTTTTACATCATGTTGTAATCTTGTCCAATGGCATGAGACAGGTTAGTTTTACCCTAATGATGATAGTGATCGACTCTCACTTTCTCACATTATATGCAGTAGTTTTCCAAAAGAACGCTGCCAGTGTCATTCCTAATCCAACCATGAACTGTCTGTAACCATTTTGTTTTCTTGTTTATGTTTCTAGCAACAAGTGTATGAGGTCAAGCTGGAGGATGGGGATGTTTACGTGAAGCATGTCGGTCTGCTCTCCATTCAGCCTTTTCCTGCTGATCAGAAGAGATGAGAACCAGCCAAGGAGCTCGGGATCGAACGCTCAATACTTGACTTACTGGCCAGATGTTCTAAACACTATAAAAAGTCAACACAAGAGCTGTGGAAGACCTGATGATAAGCTGATGGATCACTACTGGTCATTACATTCATCACACTATAGTATTTAGAATGAACTATACGTTTATTCGGCATCTCAAAATCTCCGGTGGAAAAACGACACAATCCCAATCTGTGTTCATCCTGGATTTGCAGTTCCAGATGAACACTGTGTCTGTAGTATTCCCAAGCCTTATCTGCTACACAACACTTCCTCTGATTACTCAGGATGATGTCACATAGACTGTCTGTGGAGGACGAGACGGAGCCTGTGACCTTTGTGTATTGCAGCAAAATTACAAGGTGTTTCATGTTTACATATGGAAACATAAGACACAAACACCCGAACCAGTCTGAGAATTGAACCTTGATGCAAGAGTTCCAACTCTAATCTCCAATAGATCATGAGAAAAATGTATTTATAATGTTATTTTGTTATAAAAAGGGAAGCTGACAGTGTTTTTTTGTTATTAAGTGGACCTCAGTTAACTTTTTATCTTCTGTTAAACAGAAAGAAATGTTTCTAGATTATTTTTGGTTCAGTACACAGAATTGTAAAAGTAAACATTTCGCAAATTGTGCATTTCTTAGTTATTAGTTGATATGCCTTTGTTATGTGGGTAATATGTAACAAATATCTTACTGTGCCAAAATAAGTCAAAGAAGTATTGAATAGAAAATGACTCTTTTAACTGTTTTTTTTAACTGTTCAGGTTCAGTTTAGAATAAAAGTGCTCAAAAAACATAATTTCCCTTAAGAAAATGACTGGTTGTCGAGATGTCCACCCTTGACTTTTCTTCTTGTTTCTCTGTATATACTGAAGTTATGTTTTCTGCTCCTTGTCCAATAAGCTTATAAAGTATGGCAGGAAAGTCAATGTCCTGAAATGCACCAGTGACTTTTTATAGGTCCACTGACTATTTTTTTATTTTTTTTTCCTTAGTATAAATGGCAGTCATAGTCTTTATTCACACTGGGTCTAATTTTCTGGCAGATACACAGAGGGTGTTCTCAGCAGTGTCACTTAGCAAATGACTTCAACACTATTCTGTCTCGCTCTCTGCTGTGTAAGTTTATTACAGAAATAATACAAAGCGCTGCTCACGTCTCACACCTCATGGCACGCAATCACCACCTGCAGGTTAATAGTCACACGATGGGGTTGTAGCACGCTGATCATAAATAGCTTGGAAGTAATATGGTTGTAGCAATCTTGTTTTATGTTTTATATGTAAATTCTTGAGTTCTAACAAAGGAACACACAATAAACAAGATAAATTAGACAATGATGTTTGGTGTCAATAACATACAATCATCAAAAATACCAATCAATTTTAAGTTTACATCATGTAATTTGTTTATTTACACGCCTTGTCCATACAATTATAGTAAATTTTATACAAAACACAATTTACAAAATCATTACTCAGGCAGAAACAGAAGGACTGGCATCCATGCGCAATACTCCAGGCTACTTCAAAGTTGTCAGGTTTTGATTATGTAATTCTTCAGGATTCTTTCCTGGAGCTTAGTGGTAAATGTACAACTCTGCGGAAACTCCAGGAAGTTTGACAATGACCTCTTGAATAAGTTAGTAAGTAATTATCTCCCTGAGAGCCGCAATGCACAGATGAGAAATTGCATTAGACTTGTCTGATTAATGTTTTAATAAGGTTTTCCGAACAAAATCTAAATATTGTTTGAATTGTAAAGTCCAATTCCTAAAGTGACATGAAGCAGGATGATTTTTGTTATTTTAATTCAAGGATCATCCCTGTTACTAAGGATCATCCCTGTAACTAAACTAATCCCATAGGACGACACCATTCATCTCTTTGCACAGGGACACTAAACGTACTACTATTTGTTACTTGCTCCTACTATGATGGTCCATCAAAGATGTTCCTGGAATGTCAGCAACATTTATAGTAGTATTTGATGTTTATGGACACCCAAAGTAACAAAATGCATGGGAAAAAACAGTGAGAAAATAAATAGTTTGTAGTATAACGTGGATTGTCCTGAAATCCCTCCCCTTGTTTGAAAGGACTGGGAGTTCTTTCATAAATCATTAAACCAAACATCACAAAAATCTTGTTTGAAGTTTCCCAGATGACAGAGTAACTGTTCAGAGAAAGCCCCACATCTTTCAAAGATTACATAACGCCGTGCTCACACTGTTATTGTTACCTTGTCCTTCAAATTCCCCTGATAATTTCTCCTCAACAATGAGCCAACTCTTCTGTCAAAGCAAAAATTGCATTCTTCCATGTGCAAACACTTTTATGGTAAGTCCACAACTCACCCATTGACCACCAAGCCAAAGACAACTAATACTTTCCCGATACCTTTGTCAATTTACCAAGCAGTACCTTAAAATGATTCAAACCATCAATGGCCAATCTTGTTTTTGTTTGTATATTTCTTGTGCTTCTCCGCTCACCTCACATGGCACTGCTCCATACTGGGACTTAGCTCATGCTACACCTGGATTCAATTACCTTTTCACTCAAAGCAATAGCCCTGAAGACAACTTATTTTCATATGAACATTGCACTGAATTATGCATTTGAATGTCAATGATTAAGAGAGTCGTGGGTAATGGTTTAGGGGTGAGAGGTTGTCGTGTTTTCTCTCTGAAGTGTTCTTCAAAGTAAAACTTACCTAACATGCCACCCAAAGACGGCTAAAACCTGGACACATGCTCAGAATAAGGCTTTCATGAACTGAAGAATAAACCATATGCATGATTACATTTATTAAAATTATGATTTAGTTTTATTAATTGGACTGTATGAAAGTTTGGGAGCAATGTGGTAAAGGTCGAACCATGTTCACCAAAAGGCACAGCACAGTACTTGTAAGCATGTTTTTTACAAATACAATACTTCTGAACACTTTGTACCATTCTTATGCCTCATGCCTTTAATACTGTGGAATACAATGCTAAAGGAACAACATGTCCATCGAAACAAGCAGAAGGCTCCTCCAGGGCAATTACGAGTCAGGTTTGTGAAGACGTAAGGACACAGTTATGAATAATGTTTTAGTGCAATAAAATCATCCAAAATATATATATATTTTAAATAGTTTTGGCTAAAAAGTTACATACTGTAGTTTTAAGGCATTTCTGAAAGTCACTTGTAACTGCACCACAGAGATTGTGGCATTTATTTTCTAATTAACTGCAAACTTATATTTACTTGTCAGCCGCTCCTTGTTTCTCCATGGACCATGATAAACCTCATTTGGCCTTTGGATTAGTTCAGCTCGAAGAGTTTCCCCCTGAAGTCTGAAAGTGGCTATTCAGCTGATAAACAACTCAGTAAGTGGCATCCCCATACATATTTGCTTCAGAACGCAATTATTATTTAACACTGAACAAAACTGTATGTTGTTATGTAGCACTCTACCTTGCTGGGGGATGACACTGGGTGAGTCATGCAGCATACGCTAACATGTACATTATGGTATATGTTGAGATTATTTTTTAAACATAAATAATAATATAATGATTACTCTGTTATGTTGCTTGAACAGCGTTAAAGATCTGAGCTGTAGATCCACAAGTTATGCCTTTCATCTGCTGTAACGTTATAAAGATTGGCCTTCAGGAAATGTCCAGTCAAACTAAGATTAATTATCGCACTAGAAACAAGCATATTTACATTCTGAAACACTGTGAAGGTTTTGGAGAATATGAGGCATTTCACAACATAATTGGAAAGTTTTGGTGATAAGTGGAATTGTATGAAGGACTAGAAATTATGTCATCGAAAATCATTTTGATTTAAATGTGATTCTTGCTCCTGTTGGCAAAGGCCCCGGTCTTGGCACATCTGACAGAGGTGTGGAAGGCTGTTTGACTCAGTCGCATTGGGCAATACTGTGCGATAATGAAAAACACAGAGGCGTCTGGGTGGGTTCTTCAGAAGAAGTCTTTTGGGAAAGTACCTCTAATTTAGAGTTTCTAAAGTTGTTGACTTATTTGTTCTTTCAAGTAATGATTTGTGACCTGTAAATAAGGTCATAGGCTAGATTTACTTGAGGGAAACATTTTGTTTACATACCTTCCTTTAGTGAGGGGAAAAAGCAAATGCATAGGATTGTCTGTATCGCATATATAAGCACAAGCCATTGGAGAAAGATTCAAGTATGGGAGTTCAACTCCAGTCTTACTAAAACATGGTGAGTCTTAGGGTTTGTGGTTGTTAGAAATAGTTCATGCTACTCAACATTAAATTATATCTTCATTATTGACTCCTGGATCAGAACCTGGGAAAGATGAAAAAAAGGAAAGAAAAAAAAGAAGGTCAAAGAAGGTCAAAACCATCAGAAATGTGACTCGCTAAAAATGATCAGAGAGCAAACCTACCCATGATACAGTATTTACTGCTGCTGTGAAGCTCGAATATTCATCCTTCTGCGGCTCGTGGAGGAGACTCTGCGGCTCTGGGTCCTGCCCTGTTGCTCCGAGGGGTAAGCCACTACTTGGGACCTCTGCACCTGCACCCCATCCATCTCCCTCATGTCTCTGGCCATCTGCGACAGCGTTTGACCTGGATTGGTCTGCAAACGCTGGAACAGACTCTCTCTGTTAATTTTCCTCTCCGGACAGTGGAAAGTCAGTCCTATTCCTTCATCGGCCTTCATTTCCCTGGAGAAGCCGTCCGAGGTGCCATCGAAGCAACGTCCGATGGCGATCTCTTTGGCCACTCTTGGGTTCTGGTCTGTCACTGTGTAGATGCCGTAGTTGTGTCCGAGCGGGTCCACAGGGGCTAGCATGGTGAATCCGTGTGTTTCGTTGTTTGGGGCAGTTGGTGGATGCTTGATCAGATACTCCTGCAGGAGACTGTTTGTGAGGGTTCTCCTGCAGTTACCTTGGGGAAGCACTGTTATGAGAGATCTATCCACCGCCGCTTGATCAAACAACATCCCGCTACATTTGAATTCAACACATGCCGCTGATGTATTGGCCTCGCGCATGTCTCTGGTGCTCCGAATATCTCTGATACCATAAAGCTTGCCTGAATTTTCCCTATGTGTTCCGCCAAAATTTCTTGACCGAACCATTACTTCCTTTTGCCCATTTATCCTGACCTTTATGTAGCAAGCTCTGAACTCCTGAGGATTTGGCCACCATGACAGGTAATCCCCTGTCCAGGTTGTCAGATCATTTTCTTCAAATGGAACGACATTATATTCATACTTGTCTTTTTCCACTCTAAAGAATCTGAAATGATTTGAATCGAAGGGTGCATTCTCACAAGCTAGTAAACTCTGGTATGGATAAATCGGCCCATTGCTCTCGTCAAAGTTGTTTAGGTTGGGTTTGGCCAAGTTGATTCTGAAGGCTGTTTTTTTAAGTGCAGGATCGTCATGGTCTGAACGCTGGTAGTTTAACTTATCTAGATAAGGCTGGGACACGCCAATGATGTTTGGGTTCATTTTTGGAGACGACGGGGCTGCTTCAAGCTCCTCTCCTCCCATCATGGCCGTCACATATGCAGTGTAGGCATCAGGTGTCCGCGCATCGCAAAACGCAGGTAAGCAGGCCCCGTTAGATCCCGTTATGACACTATCAAACCGCCCCCAGGCTCGAGGGTTCGAGGAGAATCCAGGTTTTGGCTCCAAGTTTATCAAGCTGATCACCACCCCTTCAAGTTGTTCACTGTGAAGAAACTTGTCACTCATATAAGCCCTGACTTTGACATAGCATCGTCGATTTTCAGGCACGTCCAAATTAAAAAGTCGACGTTCTCTGATCTCCATGTTGCCGATCAGAAAAGTACGTTCCTCTCGCTTGTTCCGTCCAGACGTTGTGGTGGTGTATGAAAAGTCACTCTCTTCCTCCCAAACTCCTGTGTCCGGGTTCAAAGACCACAGTTTCATTTTAGGGATGTGCTCTTGCATTTTGACATGTTGCGTGTCAAGGAGGACTTGGACGCCGCCCGCGCCCAGTATGTCTCTGTTGCTCTCGTCTCGGAAATCGACAGAAAACATGCCATAAGTTCTCAAGGGCAGCATGTCACCATCGTCGCTGACAAAGTTGAGGTCGCCCGGAGTGGCAGCTGCTGTCGTGATGTTTCTAGGATCGATAAATGTCACACTGGCTTTCACTGTGCCTTCATAGACCTCCCCATTGTCCTTATGGAAAGAGTTGGCAGGGATAACTAACTGGCCTATGGGGTCTTCTCCTTTGATCTCCCCCAAGTCGATGGAGTTGCTTTCTCCTGCATTGAGATCAATTGGTTCTTTTTTCCTCATCACTTTGACATCATGATAAATAGATCCACCTTTCTTGTCAAAAATGAAGACTTTTGGAGTGTCAATGAACCCTTGAGTGGGGTCGACAAAGTTTACGACTAACCTCTGTGTGTCTTGAGTAATGTGTAATGTGAAGTCCCCTTGAAAGCCAGTGGTGCCAACTCTTTCCTTTCCAATGTAGATATGACCAAATCTTAATGGTTCAAAGTTGTCGGCCGAGACAACTCTGCCCCTGACCAGTACTGTGGGTTCAACACATTTCTGACAGCTGCACGTGGTGACCATTTTGATTGGAAGGCTGTAGCTGCCACAGTCGATGGTGCGAGTCTCCATAGTTTGGACGGCACAACAAAAGGTCCCTCCATCTCTGCAGCGTAGATCGTAGTCCAAGGATCCGGGACATTTGTTGTGAGGGCAGCGCCCGGCGTTGTAGAATGTGGAGTCTGTCCCGGGTTGAACACAGTCCACTGGCATCCTGATGAGGTGTGGCTCAGGGGTGGAGTTACAAGCTGGGGACCCTTTAGCTGTGAATTACAAACACGAGGTTGAATGTTTGAGCCTCTTCTGTATACCTTCTACTTTATAGTAGCAATTGAGAGTAAATCCAGACTGTTCCTCAGCTTCAATGAGACCCAAAAACAAATGTAGTTTGACATTCAATAACTACCACCTTAAACAACCTTGAATATTAGACATATGTCTCATTTGTAGCTTTTGCACTCTCCCATGAAAGCTCCATGTCCCATAGCTAACCAGCACCTGGAAGATTTGTAGAACATATAGTTTTCCCATTTAGACATGAAAATGCATTCTTGTCCGTCCAAAAGCAAGACAAGAAACATTATTTACTGACTATATCAAATTTCACCACTGCTGCCCGTGTTCTGGGGAAATTAAGTTTGAGGTTTTACAGTATCCAAGCCATCCCACACAATAATGCATCTCTATTTAGAAGGGCACGGACCTAACCAATGTCAACATCATAAAATCTTGCTCCCAGTCTGTAATATTTTCTTTCAGTACGTAATATATAGTCTAATTTTCCTTCAGCAAATGATTAAGTGACTACTGATTTCTCTATTCAAGTGTGAACACTAGGACATTGTATGAACGCATAGATGTGGTTTGTGGATAGCTTATGCCTCAATCTGGAAGTTGACATTTTTGCATATTCATTTTATGGCAGCTGCTTTTTATAGTTTCAAACTATTACTGGATATTTGCTTTTTGTCAGCAGTTTAAATAATCTTAAAGCTTTGAGTGAATACAGTACATCACTGTCAAATAGGCCAGGCTTAAATGGTCTTTTTACATCATGAATTTATTTCTCCTGCGGATGATTATTATTGCACTTCATTGTATCTTTTCTCTTGTGATATTTCAACTAAATATTTAATGTTTGGGGTGAGATGCTTTGCTTTCCATGTGTGCACTTACCAATGACAGTGAGGAGAGCAGGTGAGGACTTGATGCTGCCTGCAGAGCTGCTGGTTTTACAATAATAGTGTCCAGACTGCTCCAACTTCAGATCTCGTAGCACCAAATCCTCCTCATACTTGTACACCTTTCTGTCCAGCAGAGTGCCATTGTGGTACCTAGACAAGACCCAGGGTTTATTAAAGATTGAGGTGATAAACAGAGATTTTAATAAAGGTTTTTCCACAAGCATCTGTTTGACATTACATTCTAAGACAAGTCCACACAATTTTGGAAATGTCAGGTGTTTTTTTGCCCATTCCACAGTAAGTTTTTTTAAAATGTATAATTTGTTTTGCTGCCAAGCACTGTATTAGTGAAGATTTTGCCAAACAACATTTACTTCTAACAGAAATGTTTCCCTGTTGTGGTTACTGGAACAACAGAGGAGCTGCCAATGAGAAAAAATATAGTTTTACCCCATTAAAAAGTGTTCTCAAAGTCTGAGTTATTTGGTTGAAAGATTTCATTGTGTTGAAATCTTTCAACCAAAATAATTCAGTTGTTTCTTAAGGACATTACATATAAATGACGCCTAATACAGCCCCAATGGCAGAAGCTGAACTTTGCACAAGAAAATTAGACTGAAAAAATACATTTGCCATTGGGTACAATATAATCACTTTTGGGTAATTCTGGGTAAGAGACAACTTGCATACATCGGCAACAAAATGATCACAAAGCCATTGGAGTTTTTCTTGATTTAGAGCAATGTTGAGCTGAATGTTTTGTCTCCCGTCAGTTGACAACAGGACGAATAAACAAAACACACTTCAATACTTATTCTCACACTACGATTAACAGGCTATTACTTTTTCCCCTCACCAGTAGTATTTGTCAGGCTTTGGTGACCCCGTGGCCTTGCAGCACATCAGCACTCGTCCGCCCTCGTAGCGCACTTTGTCCTCGGGGTGCTTCACAATATATGGCTTTTCTAATGAAAGGAGGAAAAAAACAGCCAAAGTCATGACCACACTTGTGAATGGGACTGCAGTGTTCAGAGACCTCATAAAACTCACAAACTTCCCATCATAATTTTGCACTAGCCCTTTGCACATGAAAAAATATTGTTCAGGGGTTTAAGCCTTTGAACGTTTTTATGTTTTTATTTGGTTTCCATGCAACCACATAGTAATTATAACCTTCACAAAGTCATACAATAGGCAAGACTGTTTATGTTTTAGTCTTGTCATTTCCTGTTAAAAGTTTAGGATTGAAATGTTTCCTGGATAATTATAACTATTACGCTGGGAAAATTTAACTTTACTGCCAATAATATTTATATTAATTACAAATAAAATTGTTCTACTACGACTTTAAAGGGAGTTACAATACATCAAAAAGACAAATTCAGCAACGTTAATTGTTCACTTGATTTGCAGGTCTTGACTAAACATTTAGAAATGACTTTGTGGTGAAATAACCTGATTTATTCATAGCTTTCCTGAGTCTCGCTCTCTTTGGTAACTTCATATCACTGTCCCGGCTTTACTTGATGGTCTGTGAGCTCATAAAAGGCACTGGCCTGAGGAGTGGTCAGCCTCAAACAGACTGATTTGAGAACAATCGGAGCATAATATTTGCATACTGTTGTTGTTTCCTTGAGCAACACACTTAACACACACCAACATTACTTGAATTGCGTGTGTGACCACATGTCATAGTGGCTAATGCATGATCGTTGTTTGTATAGTCTCATTAATGACTGAAATACTGGCTGTTAATGTTTTAAAGTTGTTATGTAAAATATGCTATTTAACATATGCGCATATTAGCCCTCGTTCAGCTGTGACACACAACAATGAAATGGTTGCTTATTTTTGTAGATCTCTGGGCACTTGTTTTGGGCTGTTTTTCAAATACTTCATCGCTTGTTGCTCTCTGAACATCTGGCAACCCTGCCACATGTGCAAATGACCCAATTCACCAGATAATAAAGACATGCATCATAAAGAAGAGGTAAACCTGCAGTTTTGAGCACAGCTTTGACCCACGATCGTCCCGTTGTGTTACTGGTCGCTGAAGCAGTCACTGGTGCAAACTTTTCTTTTCGTATGGAGACCAGGGCCGAGCTGGAAGAGCAAACTCCTGGTAGTGTAAAGTGCCCCTTGCTGTCCGTGCGGGCCAGGATGACCTTAGGCTGACTGGGCAGGGCCACCCAGGCTCCAGACACAGGCACTCCAGTCACACTGTGGACTTCTCCCAGCAGGACATGACCGTCACACACACAGCGACTGCAGTCCTCGCTGGGACGTCCCTCAGAGCACGACATCTGACATTTGACTTGGACAAAGAAGATGCAAAGAAATGAATAGTCTTATCATAGGTTTAGATCTTACTCAAATAGTTGCCACAGTTTGGATCTGAACCTATTTACAGCAGGTTACATCCTGTTAATATAGAAGTTGTTCTTAGTTCTCTTTCTTTAGTAATGTATTTTCTACCTGGGCATGGGCTCTTTCCACACTTCTGCATTTCAGCAGGACGTCCTGTACACTGAACTGTTGGTGAGCTCTTGACACAGGTCCTCCTCCTGATCCGGCGCCCCCCTCCACAGGACACTGAGCAGGTGCCCCATCGCCCCCACGAACCCCACTTGGCTGTACACACAACAAAATTATAATGGATTTTAGATGTGGGACACACATTGTGATTAAGTTAAAAGAGAAATCCCCTTTAGCACAGTTTGGCTGTAATAAACCAGAGGCAGGAGAGAATGAAACGACTAGGCTCAGAGTCGGACCACTTTACCATTGAGCCCATCTGCTCAGTAATTAACTAAGAAAGAGAGACATTTGATTAAAACACTCTGGTGTGCTGGTAAAAACAAACCAAGGAAGTGCATTTATTTCTAAATCCTCTGTTAATTATAATCTGGAGATGATTTTCTCATTATTGCAAAAAGCAGAAGGTGCTCTAGGCTTTGCATATGTTGAGATTTTAGGCACAAAGACGCCTTGTCCTAAGTGTGTGAACAAATTTACATTAAGTACAAACTGTCCCTGTTAGGGTTACTAATAATATAGCACTTACTGTTTCTCGTTTGTTTGTTTGTTTGTTTGTTTGTTTGTTTGTTTATTTGTTTGTTTGTTTTATTCAAATTTGCCTTTACAATTTGATGCATTATTCATTCACAGTTGGTGGTGATAAGATGGCCTGGGGCAGACTGGCAAAAATGTGTCTGTCTATCCAAGCGCACCATCCGACTCGTCACCACCAAACATTTACTCACACACTATATTCACACACTGTATGATGTAGGGAAAGTGTTTTCAAGGACCAGAGGACAGTTTGCACTTGTCGGAGCTGGGAACTGCCAACCTTTAGACGCTCCAACCACAGAATCTGTTTCCTGACCTGTGCATGGAGGCGTGGAGCACTCGCGTCGGTCTGTGTGGTGCCCCGGGCAGGCGGGCACCAGCAGCAATGGCATGGGCTGGCTGCTCAGGCACTTCCTGTGTCTAGCCTGGATGCCCACGTCGTTACACACAGAGGTGGAGCAAGGACCCCACTCACTCCAGTCGGACCAGTAACTCTGCACTGAATACACAAATACAGAACTGTGATTAAAAATGTAGTGTGATGAAAACTGTTTGGATTACACCCAATTTCTTTGATTTCATGTATTAAAGGGTCACTATAACTATTGAAATGAGCTTTTTCTATCTTAAAAAAAGCATGCTCTTTTTCTATAATCAAAAAGACACCATGACCGTGACTGATTGTTTGTCCATCACTGTTTTAGAGACACCTATATTTCAATTTAGTGAAAAATGGCCCAAACACAAACTCTAAAACACCACCACAATGACACCGACACTTTGGATGTGTGAATTTTCCCCCATTTGCCAGTTATTCACAAAAGCTCAGAGCTTGGAGCAGCCCTAGCTAACGAAACACTGCTCTGATTGTTTAGTATGCAAATAGTGTTGGTACTGGAACTGTGCCAGGCTGAACTCCCGTCACCCTGAAGCCCCCACGATTACCTGGAGGACATTGGAATCGGACGTGGTAGTTGGAACAGACCCTCCCGTGGGGCTGCTCCTTGTTGACGCACCAGAAGCCCTTGTCAAGGCTGGAGTGCACCACTTCTCCTGTATCAGCAGCTGAAACCCAGTCTGTGGTGCGCACCTCCATGGCTGTGGGCCGCGCACACACCCTCTCTCTGTAATAGAACCGAATCGCCTCCAAACGCTCATAGTCTCCGTTCCCGCCGGGATGATCGATGTTGAACCAGGACGTCCACTCTGTCACGCCTGTGTGCGCACATTCAGAGGGAAAGAAAAATGTGTTTTATAAGCCAGGAAAACTAGAGGAGAGAAATTATCCAATTGGGAATGCAGAACAAGTGTGGCCAAAAGAAGGGGAATTAAAACGTTTGAATTGGTCTTACATGCTGAAGAGACAGAGTTGATGTGTTGCATATGTTTAGAAGTCTGCTACTGTCATTTAAAGTCAGACTTCTCTCACAGGGGAGCTATTCTGCAGCTTGGTGTTTTGTCTACAGCCTTTTTGGGGTTATTGAGAGTCATGCAACATTATGAACTGCTGACGATGAGTACTGGCAGCTGTATGACATAGATGCTGGGACAAAAAAAACTAAAAATACTGTGTGTTTGTACCTGTTGGCTGTGAGTAGGAATAGGAGTTGTAGGCAACGCGTTCACTCTCAGAATGATGTCTGGGCCGCAATGATCCTGAAAACAGAATCGTAAACACCAGGTGTTGCAGCCTTCAAAGAATGCAATATATATCAATGCAAATATCAATGCAAAATATCTAAATATATATATGTATATATTCTATAATATAATATATATATATATATATGTATATATATTATATTATAATATATATATATATATGTATATATATTATATTATAATATATATATATATATATATATATATTATATTATATTATCTATATATATATATATATATATATATATATATATATATATATATATATATATATATATATATATATATATATATATATATATATTCTCTTCACCTACAATACAGTAAATTATATCAACATTCAACAGCCACAAATCCTCATGCCAAACTCAATTTGTGAATCCACTTTTCACTACCAAAAATATTCTTTTTTACTTTCAAAAGATCATTGGTTCCCTTGACTAATATAGAAAAAGTACTTCCTCCACTTTTGACTTTGTTCTGATCCATGTGAAACAGATTTGGTTGGAAACCAGTCCCCGGAAAGACAGCATCATCTTCCCCAAATGCCAAACATTTCAGAGTCTGATTTATTGACACTTTGGAAAAACCCCAGTGTGGTTTCTAACTCTTTGGTTATCCATCTATTTCCCTCCTGATCTTTTACTTTGAAGCCTGTCCACAGCCCACTCCTGGTTCAGACAATGTGTGGAATATTGTCCATCCATCACATTTCTATGGCTGTTGTCATCCTGATGTTTAATCCCAGGATCTCCTCTAGTATTCTCGCCTCAGTTGGTCTCTTGCTCTAGCGCTGATCAAACCCAAGCACTTTTATCAATTACGTCTTTGAGCTAAAGTAAAGCATTTTTTAATGCTTTCATCAGCTCAAGGACAATACTATTGCAATGCACTTTATGTCGGTGTCTCCCAGTCTGCCCAACACACCCAGACGTCAGTACATCGTCCCAGTTTTTTCGGTCTCCGTTCGCTTTTTAAAGCTCTAAATGACCTTGCCCCTCCTTGTCCCTGCCCGAGACCCAGGCAGGGCTCTAAGGTCCACAAATCAGTTTCTGCTGGACATCCCCAGAGCCAGACTCAAACACATTTTAGCCTTTTTTAAATCTGGGTTTTAGACATATTTATTCAGACTGGCTTTTAACATTCAGTATTTTTGTGAATTTTGACTCAGTTTTATGTTTTGAATTGTGTTTGATTTTTATGGAGAGACATTTTGATCACCTTGATTGCTGTAAAGGGCTCTAAAAAATAAAGGTTGATTGATAGTTGTGACAAATTAGTACAATGCAGCATATGAAGCAGACACAAAAGCAGCATTTGCACATTGTGAGTCTTTTTGAAATTGATTGTAGCAGCACAAACATGTTTCCATGCCAGGCCAATGAATCCCTTCTGCATCTTCTCTTTACCACATGCTGGAGCCAGGAGAAACACAAAGGATATAACAGAATTAATTAAATATGTGAATGGGCCGCAGGTTACTTTATAATGAAAAAGTAGTGCCCATTAATAGAAATAAATAAATAGAAAGAGAGAGAGAGAGGGAGAGAGGCATGATAGTGACATAAACAAAGTGGACTTCTGAGAGAGACACTGCTGTGTTTATGAGCCCGGGCAGACATCACATCGGGACCATTCCCCGCTGGATTTACTGCTCACTTCACATCAAGTTGATAGATTTTGCAATGAGACGCAGTATTATTACAAGTTTTACAGTGATGGCATGTTTGTTGAGCTAGCAGACAACTTGACCTTTATAGTGGCTATTTTTGCTTCGTGTTGTAAAAAAAAAAAATCATTGATAGTTTTTCCTATTGACTTTGTATGTCTGAGCCATTGGAAAAGCAGCAGAAACACATGGTTTTGCAGCTCAGTCTGACAACTTCAACTCCAGGTTCCAAAGTCAAAATATATGGTTTTTGAAGTTAAATTTAGCAGGTCTGGACTGATCACTGTAGATGGCCAGTCTTAGTCTTGTTCTCAACAGATGCTGTCAAAATTACCCACAATACATCCTATTTTTTAGCTTCTGGTTAAGGTAATACCAATCTTTTACAAGAAAGAAGTCACTATTCAAATATATTCCATTACGCCCCTTAGGCCACGGCAGAAAAGTCCATCTGGTTCTGTTAATGCACATGGCAGGTGACTGTTGCATAATATGTCTATCTTCGCCTTGTTGTTGGCATCTGATTATCATTTCAAGATGGCCCATAATGAAAACACAGCCAAAGTGCGTCTGAATGTTTATGAGGTGACAACAGTTTTGCACAGACAGAGAAGCACATTAGCTGCGTGCTACGCTAACACAGGTCTCATGACAGCCTCACGCAGCTTATGTGAGCATCTGAGAGCTGTGTTGCACTTTATTAATTTGAAAGCCAAGAATCTTTCTGGAGACACAGCTCTATAAGGAATGTGAATAAATATAGCTCATCAATAA
>NW_027316532.1:35465085-35571554 GCF_026437365.1 Eucyclogobius newberryi
GTCTCACCCTCAGTAAATAATTAATTGGCTGCCGAATGCGTTGTGACCGTTGACTGAAGTGTGACGTGCTCTTGTATGTTTGTTTTGGTTGAGTTAATCGTGAAGGACTGGGAACCTGACGTTTAACATCAAAGAAATATGTATATTTATCTGGAGCAAGACATATCCACAGTCATAACCTTTAGATTTAAGGTTTATTGCCATTGTCAATGAACAAAATTCACAAACATGGGAACTTTCATGATTCGGTGCAACTACAAATACAACAACATATAACATCAAAAAGGGCATGCCTCAAAGGGATAATAATTTAAATCTACTAGAGGTATCTAGATTCTGTTGCCGTGGCAATTTTGGCAGACATCTTGTGATTGTCGGAAATGGCACACAGATTGTTGATTAAAGGGTTTTACACATGGATCTATTAGGTTTGACATTAAATGGACATATAGGCGGAGGCTAGGCTGTGTCGAGCCTCCCATGAAATCTCAAAAGCTATAAAACTGTATTGGATTATATATGAGATTCTTCTTCTTTGGTGTTTTAAACTAAAAGCAAACATCTTAAATCATGTCCAAAACGTTTAGGTAAATAGGTTCCGTTCACCATTTGATTATGTGATTATGTGTATGTGGGCCTGTGTAACTATGAGATTTACTGTTTTTGAAATACATTATTATTATTATCATCATTTGTTTGGGATTGTCTCCACTCATTTGTCATATTATTCTTATGCCTTGACGTATTTTCAACTGGCAACAATCACATCTTTGGGATTAAATAATGGCACCACTTTCTAATGCTATTTTAATAATGTTTTGATGTCCCACGACTGGAACGGAAACAACCGAATTTGCACTCATTACTGTAATAACAGTTTACAATCAATATAATACAACACGATTTATCCAAGAGAGGAAGTTGAACTGGGCACTGCAGTACAAATTTAAACGGTACTCTGGATTGCATATTTACAAAAAATAATACATATTTTATTTATTTTGTCAAAAATCCCTTTTGAAAGTAAATCATCTGGTGGTTCAACTTGCCCCAAGGCCGGGCTCAACTATATTTATGATCTTAATAATGCAGGTAACTCTACTAGTCACTGTCAGGACCTTTTCCCCAGACTATAAAAAAATGTATGAATATACAGTATATATACATCAATATTTGTCCTTTGTATGTCAAAACACCACATGGATACATCAACTGAAATAAAAGTAGATTTGTCTAGATATATTCACATTAGTGGTAGAGAGTGAAACTAGTGACCTGAGTGTCCGAATCACTCCGCGACTAGTGAATTTTATGCCAAATAGCGCCGGCATATCTTTTGTGAATTAGAGGTTAGGGACTACGGTGCACATTCAGATAATAATATATATCATGGGTAATAGACAATATTATAATAGATCCACGGTAATAATATAATGGATCGATGTAATAGATCCATGAGTACGTGACGCAGCCTGCGTCTCCTTATGATGATGTCATCAATATAAATACTCTGCTCTACTTCCGGTGTCTTCACAAACTGCAACTTGATTCATTTATATATATATTTATATATAATATAAATATATATATTTATATTTTATGTATTAACCCACCAAATAAAGTAAATAATGAATAAATCATATAAGTAATGTACGCGTTAATACAGGTTACCATGGCGACGGTCTCTAGGGTGTCTCTAGTGTACTCTTTACTTTATTGGTTTGGACCAATGAGCGGCGGTACTTGGTGGAAGTGACACAATCCCGCCAATTCCGAGCTGCACCGGGGGTAAACGCGGGGAGACAGAGGAGGACACGAAGCGAAAATGTGCAATATTTAGTGTAAAAAAGTCAGGAAAAAGGGACTTTCTGTCGACTGCTCAGCCCCACGGTGCTTTACTGGTTGTGATTTTGCAGCTGACACGGTGCTGGTGGATTAAAAGTAACACTTGTGAGTTTGTACCGTGGATTCCCGGTTAAGACTGGACCATGTTAGCGGCAGAAAACCCAGCTGTGGACGGCGGACATTTAGCCTCGACCCCCCGGAGAAAAGGTAACTACTTTTAGCCAACTTTGTTTACAGTTTTTATTTATAAAATCTAACAATGGCAGCTGTTCATTTGTATCGCCTCCCGCGCTGACATTTTGATTCACTGCTCTATAATACACGTTATAAAATCAAAGCCTTATTTACCTTTTTAAGCTTAAATACGCTCTTCGCAGCGTTTGGCACTGTCTGGTTTCTATTAGGCCTGATGATAGTTTCTGTAAATGGAGAATTATAAGTTTACGACTAGACCCGCTAATTTTGTTCAGTGTTAACGCTGATGTTTTTATATGTGAACCTCTGCCATATTATTATTATAAGTATTATGCTGTATTAATTGTTGTCAACTTATTGTCGAGGTTCTTTATTGTGTTAATCTTGACGATCTTGTTTTACTCTAATGAAAAACGTCTGGAATGATGGATTAGTTTTAATCCATATATGTGCGTAGTTACAAACCGTCTAAGTCTACATGGTGGTTCATCTCCTACATAGTTAACAGTCAACAGTCACAGGAGTAACATTAGGTGGACATTACCTCGTTGTTTCAGCTGTTTGAGTGCAGCACAGGGCCTCTGGAGGAACCACTGGCCTGGTTGGCGGGAGAGAGCAAACCAAACACAGCAGCGGTGAATGTCTGTGATGGTGGTGAGCTAACCAGGAGCTAACGTGCTAACGCTTTAGCCCAGGTCATTGCGCTTCTCATGTCATCTACCTCTTATAGATGATATAAAACCTCTGTCCACGGCTCGAGTTTCACCGCAACTGAAATGTGAAAAGTATTCACTGCAAAAGTTGTTGCTAAGTGGATACACTCTTATTTTTGTCTGTTTTTAAGATGCATAGCACTTAACACATATCAATATCCTGTCTCTGAGTAACCAATCATGTTTTTGTCTGTCTTAGGTATGGATCGCAAACCAAGTAATGCAAACAAAAAACTTGTCCAAGGTGAGCGTTTAAACGTCAGATCTTATTTAATTATTATTATTATTATTATTATTACTATGCTGCTTTGCCATGTACTTATCTTTTTTGTTTTCTAAAATGTATCTACCTTTTGATAATTGTATTTGCAGCCCGTCTACCATTCAAGCGCCTGAACCCGGAGCCAAAAGAAAACCAGCCTCGCAAGCGTCCCTGTGCTCCCGCTTGTCCAGCTTTGGATGTATCAGAATTTGAGAATGAGTCTTCTCCTCAGTGCACAGGGCCACCATTGGTCAATGGTCGTGGTCCGCTGGACGGCTTCCTCACCTGCAGACGCCCAGTGTCTGCGGATGAAAATATGATCATAGATCTAACTGAAGAGAAACTATCTCCTATCAAATGTCGACTTCCATCAAATGACAAGCAACAGAAAAAGGATAGAAGAATATCCTCCAGAAAATTAAATGGTGGCACTAACTCGTCTTCCATGACTGATTCTCCCAAAAAACAATCCGTGGATTGCATGGTGGTGGATGAGGATGAGGGTGTTGTGTCTCATGATGAGACTGACGAGAAACAAGATCAGACCGCCTCCACCTCCATTCTTGACACAACACAAGAATCCGACAGTGAGGAAGAACCCCAGAATGAATCTCAAGATGTTTCCAGTTTGGGAAACCAGTCCCTGGTCTCAAATTCCGCCGACAGTTCCATGTCTGAGAGTTCCCCTGAAAGGTCCAAGACTGAGAACACCACACCCAAATCTACACCCACAGTAAGACCCACTTTCCACGTAAAAGCACTCTACTTGTTAAGTTGTTAATATGTTAATTTTGTCATTTCCAGGAGCCAAACACGACACCAAAAACTGCTGCAGAGAAAACGGCAAAAAGATGTTCTCTCAAAGTAAATGTCTTGAAGATAAAACTAGGGCTGTCAAACTTAATTAACATTAATTCATGCAATTAATCATATAATTTTATGCATTAATCGTGAATAGATGCAGATTAATCGCATGGTTTGTATTATTATAATAATTATAATGCCTTATACTTGTAATGCACTTAACAGTCTTGTCGAAGCTTCTCAAAGTGCTACACTTTTAATTACACCTCCTTAATTCCATCCCACACTCTGTGGTGGTAAGCTACTATTGTAGCCACAGCTGTCCTGGAACAGACTGACTGAAGTGAGGCTGCCAGTCTGCTCCATCGGCCCCTCAAACACATGCACACACCACTTTGACTGTGACAATATGTCTCACATCTGTCACAATAAGAGCAAGTTACAGGGCCTAGGAGGCACTAATCCTTTTTTGGTCTTGTAGATTTACTTAAAACATGTAACGACACAAATTTAGTATAAAAAAATATTTTAAATTAAATGTTATGTTAATTAAATTAATTAAATGAAATGTTATGTCGCATGTAAAGACTGACCGTAACGCACTCTATCATCCATCTTCCTCATCCGGGGCCGGGTTGCGGGAGTAGCAGTCCAAACATGTAACAAAGGCGCCCAATGCTATTAATAAAGATTCATATTTCAAATTAGTGATTAAGCTGATAAATGTGATTTATTGATTGACAGCAATTGTTAAGACGCATTATTTATTACCTTTTTATTTGCCCAGCATTCAATTATGGACACATTATCACACCAATTGTTCTAAATCATTGTTTATTTCATAATTAAGAGTGTGCAAGAGCAAGAAGAGAAGCTCCGTCTCCGCCAGGAAAAAGAGCGGCTAAAAGAAGAGGCTAAAGCTGAAAAAGAGAAAAGGAAAGAAGATGCTCGCAAACAAAAAGAGGAGCGTGAACGAGAGAAACGTGAAAAGAAGGAGCAAGACGAGCGTGAGCGGAAAGAAAAAAGAGAGAAGGAGGAGAAGGAGAAGGCTGAGAGATTAAAGGCAAAAGAGGAGCAGCGGAAGTCAAAGCTCGAGTAAGTGTTCAGTGTCTTTTATACAGAAGACATTTTGAAGCTGTGTTAAACTTTGCTGTGATGTTCCAGGGCTAAACTGGAAGAGAAACGTAAGAAGGATGAAGAAAAACGTTTTAAGGATGAAGAAAAACGGTTAAAAGAAGAGAAAGATGTGAGTTTGATTATATTTTATGTATCACCACATGGTGAACTATAAACCATCTAACCCCTCATAATCCCCTTTTGATTCTAGCGCCTCAAAGCTGAAAAAGCAGAAATCACACGATTTCTACAGAAGCCTAAGACACAACAGGCTCCAAAGGTTTGTACTCTTAAGCTCTGCTGCTGCTGCTCTGGTTTATTAATGGGGTTTTATTGGTCATGGCTAAAATGTTTCATTTTACAGACTCTTTCTGCTGCCTGTGGAAAGTTCGCTCCTTTTGAAATAAAGGAGAATATGTATTTGGCTCCTCTGACCCGGGTTCAGTGTGAGGATTTTGTTCTGAAGAAACTGGATGATTATTTATTAAAACCTTCTCAAAACATGAATGGACTCAAAGACTGGATCGAGCAAAAGCCACGGTGGTCAGGCCCCACCAAACCCAGAAGAACGAGTTCGCTAAGGTTTGGCTCTCTTTACTTCTACTTGGACCCTTAAGAGCCGTGTCTGGATTATATTGAGTAAAGAGTATTTTTTTTTAAGTCATTGTATTGTTGTCCCAGTGAGTGTACAGAAGCAGAAAGCCCTAAACCTGACGGTACACCGGACCGCTCCCATCATGGACCGATGAAACTACTACAGTTTCATGAAAACTACCGTCCCGCTTACTGGGGCACCTGGAGCAAGAAGACCTCCCACATTTCAGCTCGCTGCCCTTTGAGACAAGACAAGGTAAAGCCTCTGACCCCGTTCTACCGGAAAGGGAGATTAGTGTGCCTGACTGTGCGTTGGAGTCAAGTTTAATTTTGCCTTGTAGGATTTATTCGACTATGAAGTGGACAGTGATGAAGAGTGGGAGGAGGAAGAACCAGGCGAGTCTCTGTCACACAGTGAAGGCGTAAGTATTCTAAGTGGTTCAGAATCCATGTCCGTCTCAAAACATCTAGATGTGGACACTCTAATGAAATTATTTCTGTCCTACAGGAGGATGAGGAAGAAGGAGGTGAAGAGGATGATGATGACAATGATGGTTTCTATGTGCCTCATGGATATCTCTCTGATGATGAGGGGGCTCTGGAGGAAGAGGTAATACACTCTGCTGTGATGCAGGACATTCAGTCTCTGCAGGTGTTAACACGTCTTCTCACAGGACGGTGGAGATCTGGAGAAACAGAAACTTCAACAGAAACTCAAAGCAAAGGAGTGGGACGAGCTGATGTCCACCAAGAAGAAGATGAAGTTCCTGGAGCCGGTGGTGAAGGGCTGTGTGTGGACGGGGGAAGGGCCAGGCTCGGACATGTTCCAGGTTTACGCTCTGTGTATGATTGAACCTTTGGCCAAAACAGACAACAGCCCCAGCCCCGAGGAGCAGAGACTGAAGAAGCAACAGGAAACACAGCGTGAGTGTCACTTCTAACTGGATGTGCTGTCTAAATACACTTACTTTTGTATGCCTAAATTGACTTGTACCTTTTCCTCAGTACTTGGGCAGCTCCTTCCATTGCTTCATGGAAACGCAAACAGTTACAAAGCGATAATTACTGAGTTTCAGGAGTTTTGTCGCCGGCAGTCATTGCCGTCTTCACCGCCTGAAATGTCTAGCCCTCAAAACTCTAAAGATAATATTCCATCCAGGTAAAGAAATTGGATCAAATATTTTCAGATTTTAATATTGATTAATTTACTAAACATTCTTCTTCAGGGTAAAGCTAAGGCGGCTCATCAAAAACAATGCTGTATATGAGAAGCGCTCAATCTGTAAGCGATGTTGCTGGTATGTCCACAAAGAAGTGCTGTCCCAGTTAGGACAGGAGGCGCTCCCTGTGCCCTGTCAGTGGACGTATCTGACCACAGGTGTCAGAGAAGAGCCCCGCGAAGAGTCCCAGGCTGCGACGGGGTCTGTGGGCAACTCTCCCACCACTCCACAAACCTCCTCTGCTGCCCACAAGAGGAGGAGCACGGGCAGCATGTCCATCACTAAGTTCATGAAGAAGTGTAATGAGACCGAACCGGTACAGTGCTTTTTATGTATTTAAAACAATATACTTTTTTTATGAGATGGAAAAATCATTGACACATGGAGTGAACAACAAAACTGAAGTGTAGCTAAATCAGGGGTGTACAGACTGGCTCCGGGGCCAAATGTGGCCCTCAGACCATTTTTTTTTGTTGGCCCTCAGGCTTGCTGCTAAATATGACCAAACAACCAAAAGTAATCACTTTTAATGTAACGTTGAAAAGATTATGCTATCATAACCTAAATAACTTAATGTTGTACAGACCTAATATTATTTCTTTCAAGAAGTTTGAACAGTTCTTATGTTTCAAAATGTGGCCCTCTATGAAAACAAGTTTGGACACTCTTGAGCTTAATCCTCTTGATAAGATCTGGCATATGTCGCGTGGCATCTGTCCCACTTATACCAGTGATTATTTCCATTTTCAAATGTGGCAAGGATCATTACCTCACTACCGGGACCTGCACCGTGGCTGAATATGCTGCTATACGTTATGCTGTAAAACCATACATTTATGCACAACTATTGGGGATGTGGAACCGTATATATGTGGTTGAACCACATAAAGGTGTGTATATAGGTTGAGCCTATTCTATAATTTGAGGATATTCAACTTGGACTACAGGCCTAAACGACAACATGCATGGAATGGATGCACCGGGGAATCCTGGAACCTTTTTTAATATGAGGTACCGTAGTTCCCCCGTTCATGGAAAAGGGGGGACATGGGTACGCACTCCCATCGAGTGGTTGTGCGGCCCAGAAGTGACGGGCTCGTATATCACATGACGGCTGCTAGAGCCGAGCAGCACGAAACAGTGAGCCGAAGCAAAAGATTAAAAAACTGCAAAAAATCACAATCTGAAAATTTGTACAAATCTCCACAAAATCCAACCTTTGTGATGTGTGTGTCTGTGTCAGCCGGACATGAGCAGTTTTACCTGCTTTCTGGGCTGCTGTTCTAATGGACTGGCCACGAGGGACAACTCTTGACAGGTTTAAGCTAGCAAAACCCTGTCCAGTTATTTTATTAAATCCATGCACTTGTAGTTGCCACAAAAAAAACGTATTGTGCAGAAAAACACCCTAATGTGTTCCTTTATTTTAAACGGAAGGCGCCTACGTAGAATAAACATTTTACATATTTCCTTGTGTTCACATCTGAAACTCAAAATATGTAGCACTTTGCGGGAATTTTTTCAATACTGATTGTCGGGCTTCGACGCAACTGCTGCTGTGATTTTGGGCTTTACAAAAACAAATTGAATTGAATTGATTCTCTACTGGTCTAACTTGTGTGTGAAGGCAACAGATGGTTCAGTCCAATCTGCTGCTGGTGGAGTTTGACATTAACATTAACAGATGAGTGCTTAGCCTTAAAATGTACATATGCTAATTAGCATTGCTATTTGCAAATCAGTATCAATAACAAATATTTCAGTATTGAAATATCAGTACTTGGATACGATACAGCATCTCTTTTTTTCTTGACATCCATTTTGATTTTGCAGCCTGAAGCCACAGAGGCAGACGGGTTTCAGGCAGATACAGAAGAGGATGATGAAGACGACTGTGTCATTGTCTCCACAACTAAAGATGGTGGTAAGTTCTTAAAACAGATTATAAATTAGTGGTGGGCTGATGCTAATAACTGATTTTGGGCCAATATCTTCTATACAATATTTGATTATTTTAAAAACATTTTTATTTTATACACTTTAATATTTTTTACAAGGACATTCTGCCGTAAACCAATTCATTTTTATAAGTTCTTTCTATAATTCAAAACATTTTGAAATGTAAACATAATCCTTTGTGAACATTTGTGTAAAAAAGAAAAGGTTACCGGTACTACATGCAAGGCAACATGTTTATAGGCGTGCTATAGGCTATGGTTTTCATTCAGTCCATACTGTGAATTTCTTGTTTTGTTGTTTTATGGCGGTTGGCATCCGAGTGTTGCATTACCGCCAGACTTGTTTTAGATGATTCCTCAGACTAAAGTGTCTGTAGCTCTCCAGGGGGTGTGTCATTGTGGAGTTTTATAATTTCTGGGGCTTTTGACTCTGAATAAAGACTGGATTAAAGTTTACAGTCTGTTCTGTTGGATTATATAAAGCCTCTGTCCACGGAGCTGCTACAGAGTTGCCTCTTTCAATACCAGAGCGTAATATTGGCACTTTTGATGGATACTGATTACTCGGTGCATCCCTAATACAATATATACATTTATTTTAGCAACGGTCTTTCAAGACAGTGTTGTACACAGTAATATAATTCTCCTGGAAACTTCTGATTTGCTTGTATAAAGTAAAAAAAAAAAAATCAAACAAAGGGTTAAGGGGCAGTGTTGCTTTGCTTTTTTCTTGGTTGTAATAACTTGGTACGTACCTGTAAAAGTCTCATTTCCTCTTGGTCAAAGCATTCCTTTAGAGTAGTGGTGGGCAATTATTTTCACTCCATCTGAATCAGGAAATGGTAGAGGGCCGGACCGCAACCATTGGTGTGACAAACGCTCATCATTATAGCCCTTTTCTGTAAAATATGGGTTAATCTGTAATCGTAAAGGACAGAAATGTAGACTCATGATTCACAGCTTAAACAATATTTAACACTTTGGCTTTTTCTATCCAAATGTTAAATCTGTTTGGTGCAAAACTAATCATATTTTAACATGAATTTAGTTTGTATGAGTTTGTATTGAGTTCTTTCCAGATGGTAAAAACATCTTTTACCCAGCCGTTCATTGTTTTAAAAAGGCAGCAGATTCACAATACTTCATACTTTGGGTCACACCAGTATAGCAATGCTTGGATTTGAGCCGAAATAAAGTGCAAGTTAAACCCCAGCCACCCCTTTTCTGTTGATGACAATGTTTTTATTGCATACAAGGCCATATCAATCTTGATATAGTTTTGTCCCTTTCAGCAAATAATTGGTTGGGGATGGAAATTGAAAACAGTCACTTGATGGCAAAATCTGGGTAAATGTCATTGGGGCTAAGAATGTCAACAGTATGAGTAAAATTAATTTATCTTCTTAGTTTTATGAGCAATGTTCATAAACAAATCCACTGCCCCACAGCGCCCTGACTTTTTTTTTCAAAGCTACACTATCATTCATTGATATTTATACCAAAAATCAACCCTCTGTCCAGGCTTAACCAGAAAGAACTCTGAGGACCACCTGATGGACGTCTCTCCCTGTGACCCAGCGCCTGTCCCAGTGTCCAGCGCCTCAGCCCTCGCCTCCGTCTGATCACAGCACTGCTCGAACACACGAGGACCTCACCGCTGCTCTGGGCCAGACGTCACCTGTCCCAGTCTTTGTCTTTTTGTAAATCTAGGTTTTGTTGAATCTGAACTTGTCAAAGACCAACAAAAAAACTCTTCAGGGGACTCTCAGGTGGTGTGCGCATCTCGAATCGCTCAAACTGACGCGTCACCGTCAGTTGTTTTTGTGCTTAAAATCTGTTTGATTATTGAACTAAGGCATGTTTGCATGTTGCTCAAGTTTGGCATTGTCTTATGGAGGGATTTTTTTTCTCACACACTGGCTACAATGAATCTGGTGAGTTTAAAGATCAAACCCAGGCTGACATTACATCGGACATGTGATATTATGGGTTCACTTTGAGTCTAGATTTGTTCTCATTGTATACAGTTAATCCAAGGGAATGCAGGGCTTAAAGTCAATCAATCTTTGTTTTTATTAGATGCATTTAACTTGAGTCGGTTTTCAATCTGAGCGTGTACAGATGTTCATTGTCACATTTTATAAAGACATATTTTCTGTTTTTCAAGAATACTTGAACAAGAAATTCATTAAACATTAAACTGCACTTTTATAAGAAAACGCATCTTGATCCAATGGTTCTCTGCGTACAGTTTTGTCTTCATGTTTATTAATGAATACAGTCTAAATTACAAGCAGGTTTAACGGAAACACATTATCTTAACGGTCAGTGAGTTTTACAAAGTCAAATCAGACAATTAACACTTGATCCAAACAAACATCTAAACATGAGTGGTTTTCCTCTTAACTGCCAGTTTAGCTTTACATGCAATGGGATGCATATCTGAAAATTAGCGGTAGATGTGTAACCAAAACAAAGTGGGTCTTTCATGACCTTTTATGATTCTGAATATTATACTAATGTGGTCTTTGTCTAATCCAGTGAAAAAGGGCAAAACTAATTCTTCATTTGATCCTGTTTGACTGTTATCAACAATTAGCTTAGAATAATAAACACTCCTTCATGAATTACATAATGATTACAATAAAATTATCACAGAAGCATTTAAATTTTTTCCTGACTTGTTAATGTGCCATGTGAGGTTTGAGATTCACACAACCAAGTTCAGTAGTGCAAAGTTAACTGCTAAAGTGTAGCAATAACGGCAGTCCAGGGTTGTGCAGCGGAGCCAGATTCACAGTGCTAAGCTTCTCCCGTCTGCATTGTCAGCACGAGTCATTCTTTTTAATCATTCTGACAATGTACTTTACCCATCAGTAAAGCTTGCAGTGTGTTCAACTATCAAGTCTCCAAAACACAAACATTGAGTTCAGTTCACACAACTTTACTCCTGTCTTTCATTTCTTAAAAACACTCTTGATAAAGTATATTCAGTAGAATTATCCTGCCCATAGAACAGGCCAGTTAACTCAAATACAGTTGCGGAGTATTGGACTGGTCTCAGACGGTCTGCTACGGTCTTTGTAAAGAGAACACGCCACAAGTCCCTTTATACGTGGTTCTAGAGGGAAGTTAAAGCGAGAAAGCAGTGTTAACGCTCAGCTTAGGGTCTGAATTTTTTCAAGCAGCTCTGGTTTGAGAAGAGCTGGATCCTTTCCTCCTGCAGCTGCGATATCCGCCTGCACCGCTGCGTCCCAGGCGAAGGTGAGCAGGGCAGCAGGCACCTGGACGCAAAGACAACGCTAAAGTTAAAATGTGGGCATATGACATTGTGTGCTTATTATTTATGTTGATAATCAAATTATGCCTTATTTACAACTGTTTTCTGGCACCAATATTAAATTATTTAATGCTTGTGCTGTTCAGATTTATTGAAGAATATGGGATGAACTCACTAAGTTGCACTCTGCAAGAGCCACATCCTCCGTCTCCTGTAGTTTCTGGCCTCCAGGAGCAATCAGTTCAAAAGGTTGCCAGCCGTCCACCAGAGACTCCCTCACAAAACTGTACAATGTAATGAGCCGGTCCCAGGCATAAAAGGTTCCTAAATTCCGACAGTAATATATTTATAAAAGCATGTACACAATTTATGCAATGCATGACATAATACCTTGTAGCAGGTTTCCATCAGGCAACCGGATTCTCAGCAAAGTGTAGTTGTATTTTCGTCTCTCTCTCTGTTCGTCCTTCTCCCTCATGACCTTGGTGCGCAACATTGAGTTCTTCTCCACAATGTCACTCCTGAAACAGTATTTTTAGTCAAGATGAACTAAAGACAAAACCATTTAACATCAAAGATATTGGGTTAGTTGTAGAATTAATACAATAGTTTGAATGTAAAAAAGCATTCATCACCGCTGCAGCTGCTCCTTCTTGAGCTCCTCGGCTGAGAGGTTGTAAAACTCTGGAGGTAACTCAAAGCGCTGAGCGTTGCCCGATGGTCTGAGTGCCTGAGGCTGCCGCTCCAGCACAGCTCTGACCGGCTCTCCTCTCTGCAGACGGTCTCTCCTCTCCTTCATCAGCTCCAGGTTGTCAAGGCTCTGTTCCGGCAGCACCAAGAACTCCTCTTCCTCCTCTGAAGAAAAAAAAAACAGTTTTAGTGAGGTAAAACAATAGATATATTTTAGCAGGATTTACCTTCTACAGGAAGTTGTGTGCTTATAAAGCCAAGTGCCTCAAGGAACTCTCTGGTCCCTTCGACACACCTCACTTTCTCCTGAAAGAAATAGAAAATATTCTTTGTATAGAATAGAAGTCAATTGAATTAAAATAAAGTAAATTGAACTGATTCAAAACAAACCTGAAAAACCTTGTTGGAGAGTTTAATTTTCCTGTATTTTTCCTCTGATGGATTTTTACAAATGTTGTCAACATACCTATGAAATGAATTTAACATTGTGATGTGCTTAGTAGAAGGTAATGGTTAAGTGACTTAAGTCTTAGTCTTACTTGCTTATGATGTCAACAGCAGCTTTCACTTTATCTCGGTCTTTGTTGAATGTGTGCATCATCATAACAGAAGCCTCCACTGCATCCTCCTCAAAACGCTGACCATTTAAACAGAAATGTGGCATTACCATAAATCTACTTCAATTATTTTCAAAATCTTTTCACATCTACATACCATAAAAATAGCTTCTTTTATGTGGACCTCCCTTTCACTCTTGGTTAAAGTGGCTCCTGTTAAAGGGCAAGTGAAGTAAACACCAGACACCGACAGACTGGAAAGGTTTTTAACTTGAGATCCCTAGTAAGAAAATAAAAATAAAGATGAATGCATAGTAATACAAACCAATTCTGAACTGTTTACCCTGGACATTTAAAAAATAAAAATACCTCTGCAGTATCTGGCTTTTCTTTTTCAGCCAGTGAAGCTGCCTCAGCCTCCAATTCTCTTTTTACTAAAAAGGTAAAAAAAATATTTTTACATACTATTAGACACACACTTATCAAACATACACCCATAAAAATGCCCTGGAAGAACTGCTTGACTTCCTGGACCCACCTTGGTTCCTAATGGCATCATGAGAAGTGTGCACCTTGGGCTTGGGCTGCTGTTCGATGCGGGCGAGTGCGGCTGCCCCTGCTCTCTGGGCTCCTTCAGTGGGCACATAATGTGGTTTATTGGGGCTGCGGCTGTGGACAGGCTCAGGTCTGGCACTGCTGAGAAAGAGTCAAAAAAGTAATTTATTCAAGGTGCATGCAATATTATTGTAGATCCAGTATAAACAAATGTTGTGTAAAATAATGGTAGTGTGCGTCAAATAACCCATGATTTGGCTCCATACAGTTGTAAACTATAGTGTTACTTTTGTATTGTTTTGTTCTCATTCCAATTCAGTCAATGGTGCCTCTACATTGGTCCATAATTAGAAGCCTGGTTTATGCAATGTGATTATGTCTGTGACGTCCCTGCTGTCACTGCCGCATTGGTGTAGTTGACAGCACGTTTGGACTACCTATAGTCAAATCTCTAATAAGCTTTCACAAAGATTAACACAAACGTAAACACTGTGGACACCTCCCTCTCTGTTACATAACCCACTGACGGATGGTCTAAACCAACGGGATACTCGACAAAGAGTACAATTAAAGTAATTCATTCACCCTGAATGCAAACGTGCAAATAATTGTCATAAATCATTTAACCTTTTTTTCTAGAGTTAACCCGGGTTTAGCCTGTTCCAGCTAACGCAGCTATAGCTAGAAATTGAGCCAAGATACCTGGCTTCCTCTGTCAGCTTTTTACCAGGCCCAGCAGTCTTAAACTTAATGTCCTTTTTAATATCGTCAAAAAATTTCTTCATTTTTCTATTCCAATGGGAGGATAAATAGCTCTTAGAGAAAAACTTGTGAAACACGACCGAGCAGAAAGAGACCAAAACAAAAGTGTCAGCTGAGACAGAACTGCTTCCGGTGTGGGCTCAGCTACAGCGCCACCAGGTGGTGTCAAGAGGAAAAGCAACGATCACGCTTAATATATATATTATAGTCCAGAAGTACACCCCAGAGGAGGGACAGAGGACAGAAAGAGGAGGGACAGAGGACAGACAGAGGAGGGACAGAGGACAGACAGAGGAGGGACAGAGGAGGGACAGAGGACCAAAGTCCTGTTTCGTTCTCAAGCCCAGGGCAAAGGTGTGTGAGGGGCACAGACGTGTGTGAGGGGCACAGATGCAGACATGTGTGAGAGGCACAGACGTGTGTGAGGGGCACAGACGCAGACGTGTGTGAGGGGCACAGACGCAGACATGTGTGAGGGGCACAGACGTGTGTGAGGGGCACAGACGCAGACGTGTGTGAGGGGCACAGACGCAGACATGTGTGAGGGGCACAGACGTGTGTGAGGGGCACAGACGCAGACGTGTGTGAGGGGCACAGACGCAGACATGTGTGTGAGGGGCACAGACGTGTGTGAGGGGCACAGACGCAGACGTGTGTGAGGGGCACAGACGCAGACATGTGTGTGAGGGGCACAGACGTGTGTGAGGGGCACAGACGCAGACGTGTGTGAGGGGCACAGACGCAGACATGTGTGTGAGGGGCACAGACGTGTGTGAGGGGCACAGACGCAGACGTGTGTGAGGGGCACAGACGTGTGTGAGGGGCACAGACGCAGACATGTGTGTGAGGGGCACAGACGTGTGTGAGGGGCACAGACGTGTGTGAGGGGCACAGACGCAGACGTGTGTGAGGGGCACAGACGTGTGTGAGGGGCACAGACGCAGACATGTGTGTGAGGGGCACAGACGTGTGTGAGGGGCACAGACGCAGACGTGTGTGAGGGGCACAGACGCAGACATGTGTGTGAGGGGCACAGACGTGTGTGAGGGGCACAGATGCAGACATGTGTGAGGGGCACAGACGTGTGTGAGGGGCACAGATGCAGACATGTGTGAGGGGCACAGACGCAGACATGTGTGTGAGGGGCACAGACGCAGACGTGTGTGAGGGGCGCAGACGTGTGTGAGGGGCACAGACGTGTGTGAGGGGCACAGACGCAGACGTGTGTGTGAGGGGCACAGACGCAGACGTGTGTGAGGGGCGCAGACGTGTGTGAGGGGCACAGACGCAGACATGTGTGTGAGGGGCACAGACGCAGACGTGTGTGAGGGGCGCAGACGTGTGTGAGGGGCACAGACGTGTGTGAGGGGCACAGACGCAGACGTGTGTGTGAGGGGCACAGACGCAGACGTGTGTGAGGGGCGCAGACGTGTGTGAGGGGCACAGACGTGTGTGAGGGGCACAGACGCAGACATGTGTGTGAGGGGCACAGACGTGTGTGAGGGGCACTGACGCAGACATGTGTGTGAGGGGCACAGACGCAGACGTGTGTGAGGGGCACAGACGTGTGTGAGGGGCGCAGACGTGTGTGAGGGGCACAGACGTGTGTGAGGGGCACAGACGCAGACGCGTGTGAGGGGCACTGACGCAGACGTGTGTGAGGGGCACTGACGCAGACATGTGTGTGAGGGGCACAGACGCAGACGTGTGAGGGGCGCAGACGTGTGTGAGGGGCGCAGACGTGTGTGAGGGGCACAGACGTGTGTGAGGGGCACAGACGCAGACGCGTGTGAGGGGCACTGACGCAGACGTGTGTGAGGGGCACTGACGCAGACGTGTGAGGGGCGCAGACGTGTGTGAGGGGCGCAGACGTGTGTGAGGGGCACAGACGTGTGTGAGGGGCACAGACGCAGACGCGTGTGAGGGGCACTGACGCAGACGTGTGTGAGGGGCACTGACGCAGACATGTGTGTGAGGGGCACAGACGCAGACGTGTGAGGGGCGCAGACGTGTGTGAGGGGCGCAGACGTGTGTGAGGGGCACAGACGTGTGTGAGGGGCACAGACGCGTGTGAGGGGCACTGACGCAGACGTGTGTGAGGGGCACTGACGCAGACGTGTGTGAGGGGCGCAGACGTGTGTGAGGGGCATAGATGCAGTGAGGAAGAGGACATAAGCTTCAAGTAATGTAATAATACAGTTAGGTGCCAAAAGCGCTAAATATTATAATAATTATGTTGTGTATGGCCTTGAGAAAAATGTAGTAATATATCCTTCCTTTTTAGCCGTGTTGTTATACAGAAAATGTGGATTGATTCGAGAGGTGGAATAATCTCAGAACTAAAATTATGAAGATTTGGGTGAATTATACGACTGGTGGATAATAGCCTTCACAGGATATCCGGACTAGTTTGGATAGTTATTTTTTGCAACATTATATGATTCTGGTTCATTCATTGCTTATGTCCAACTGGCTGTTTAATAATGTATTATGTGTTTTTTACATCCCCAACTGGCTGTTCGATGAGTGGAATATAACAATCTCAAGATTTGTATGGCAAGGCAAGAAAAAGAGAGGTTGGGGTTTACCTTGTTTGAAAAATTACTTTATTTCAGCTCAAGTCAGAGCTTTCTGTACTGGTGTGACCCAAAATATGAAGCTCAATGGAAAAATATTGAGAGTAATGTTATGCTGGGGGTTCCTGTACAGGCTTTACTGGCGGATGATAAAAGGTTGAGTCATTTGGAGGAAGTTACGAACCCCTGAGTAACATCTGTAGTTACAACATGGAAGGAGCTAATCGAAACATAAAACTAAACAAAGATGTTAAAATCTTAAACTTGTTGGCTTATGACCAAGGTTTTGTATCAAATAAAACTGACCTGAGATTCAAGGTCTGGATTACAAAAGGTATAGAAGTTTTCTACCAAACTGTAAAACATGATCACATGGAAAGCTGTGATATGTTGAAAGAATCATATGACTTAGACTTGTATATGTTTTTACAAATAAAATAATTATTAAACCAAGACTATTCAAATTTGACCCACACTGGACTCACTGGGACTGTCTTTTATTGTCTTTTATACTTTAAGCATGTCGCTAATGGCCCCAGTGGCCAGTCCATTGGAACTGCAGCCAAAGAAATACCGTGGCCCAGAAAGCTTTTTTTCCATAGAGCGCAATGTAACGAAAAAGTGCTCGTGTTCGGCTGACAGGGACCTACAGCTTTCAGAAATATCAGATATGGCGGAAAGTTTTACCTTTTTTCAGGTCATTGACTTTTTCTCCGGTTAAAATTCTTCAGTTATCTTTAAAACGCATTTTAAGCTGTTAGCTTCGGCTACGCTCTAGCCCGGGCTCTAGCTCAGCTCGTGCATGTGGCGTGAACGAGCCGCAGGCGTAAAACTCTGGATCCATGGATTTAATAACAGATCAGATCATCAAACTAATGACCACCGTGGATCTGAGGGCCGTGGATCTACTACTCAGAAGCATTGTCTTCTGAAAGAACATCAGAAATGCTACAGAAGGAAATCAAGGAAATGGGATGATGTTTTGGCAGGTATTCGATGTTTACGTTTCGTGTCCATCAGTGTCCATCAAGTTGCATAAATACTGACTTAAAAATGACTTTCAGCATGTTTTGCATGTAGTTTTAACCCAATTTAAGATAATACATTCCATGTACTTAATAAGAATCAGTCAGTGAAAACGTTTGCAAACGAGACATTTGTTTATGGTTTTACATTTTAGTTGCAATACAGCAAAACACTGAATATTAACAGTAAAATACTGACTGATAAAGCCATGACAATAAATAGATTTTGGTAAATACATATAAAAAGTAGTTTAGCACTATGTATAAAATATAATAATTAAATTGATGTATGAAAACAAAATTGCACTAATAAGCAAATGTTCTGATGTGTTGTAAATGTATGATGACGCAGTGACAGCTGGCTCACTCTTCGCCTCGTGCGCTTCTAAAATAACACGTTTTATTAGATCACTCACTTTTTTACGGTTCAAATCCTCACTCTGGGCTCTGCGCAGCTCTAGTAACTCTCGCTCTGATTGGTCAGCACGATCACATGGTACGCAAGCCTATGTGACTTCCGGACCAGGTCCTCAAGAGCTAAAGGCTAACGGCTAACTGGCGTCATGCGCCACTGAGCAGCTGCCATTGACTTGAACGTGGATATTGATTTTACGGAGGGTCATTGAACGCCTCACGCAGCGCACAACTGCCACGTCAAATGTGACGTACGAGAGGTGTAGTCGAGGCGGTGTAACCAGCCTGACAAATTACTGGCATTTATGTTCTTTAAAGTCTTCACGAACCGCTCCGTGAGGTGAGTAGAAACATGCACTTTGAGTTATCATATGAAGAAGCCTTTTAGCCGGTGCTTCAGCTCGGGTTGTGCCGGTGCCTCTGATGCCCGCCCGGGAGCAGACAGACCGCGGACACGCTGGTCATGTTGTGTCTAGCTTTAGGGCTTAGATACTTTAAATATACATGTGTAACTTCATCTGTATTTCTTGTACTCGTAGCTGTATGTTTTCAGTTTCATCTGGTCTTTATAGAACCAGACTCCGAGGAGAGAACTATGAGCTTTCAACATACATTAAAATCTAACGTCTTCAATTACTGAATGATCAAAAAATAAGAATAAAAAAAACTACTGCTGGTCATCCTCCCTGTACCGAGTACAGTGTGCCATCATTCAGTTTAATAGAAAAATATTTGGGAATGGGGAATCAAAACAGAGGGTAATTACTCCTGTCACTGTAATTATTTGGGTGACGCGCTGTGCTTATTTTGCTGTTTGACTTGTTGTATATCTTTATTTTTCTTTTAATTCAGCAGTCGTTCCTAATTGTGTTCTCTTTGTCAGGTTGGACACATCCCAAAGTTCTGTTCATCATGGACCGCAGTGGTGTTTCTCAGAGGTTGGCTGAGGCGGGTCAGGCTCACCTCCTGCAGTTCTGGGATGTGCTGAGTCCAGAAGAGCAGAAAGAATTGCACCGTGACCTGAAGGAAATGGACTTTAAAGAGATCAATGGCTTCTTTAAAAGTGCCATGGAGATATCTAGCAGTAGCAAACATGAGAAGATGGACACGCGGATGGAGCCTGTTCCACGAGATGTTCTGGGGAGCGTCACCAGAGACCGGGACAGCGTTCGGGACTGGGAGGATGCAGGTGCTTTACTCTGAAACACTTGTATATAGGGTTTTTACCTTTATTACATGTTATAATACAATGTTGCGTGTAGGCAACTCTTAAGGATTTTAACTATCACTAGCTCGCAAAGTGAAACATTTTCAACAGTCTTTTTTCCACATTCTGATCAAAACCATATGTTTTACTCTGTTGCTAACTTTGTTTGCACAATATTTCTCAGTGTGGGTCCATTTAGCAAGATTTGGATTTTGTCCCAGGGCCAAGTGACAGAAGGGGAAACATCTGGTTTTGATTTGAGTTTGACGTAAAAGAGAGCAGCTCATTGACCCCTCTCTTATGAGGTCACTCAGTAAAGACTGAATCATTGTTTAAGGTGTGGTTTGTGTCTGGATGTCCTGGTAACTCTGGGATGGTTGTCGGGTCCAACCAGTCTGCTGGTTCAGACCTTTTGTTACTGGCAACATGTTATGTATTAAGTCACGTAAATGCAATAAACATAGACTTGTGCTTCAACAGATTTATCAGGTGACATTGTAAAAACGAGTCATAAATTCTTATGAGGCCTTAATAAAAAGGCATTAATCCAGAATGAAACTGCTGTTTGGAGAAGTCAAGTCAGTCTCTGACATGTCCTTGACAATCCTTGACGACCATCAACATAGATAAGATATTGCACCTATCCAAACAATTCACTATTGAGGTTGTTTAATGTCAGGGCCGGTACTTTCATTAGAAAGGAAAAAACCTCCACCAATTATTCAGACAAAAATGTCAATTACTAACCCATGTCCGTCTGCTCAGGTTTGCTGTGCATCTCTCAGAACAAAGTTGCTGCGTTGCTGCTGGCTGGAGGACAGGGAACACGACTGGGGGTCTCCTATCCCAAAGGCATGTACGACGTGGGGCTGCCCTCTCACAAAACACTCTTTCAGATCCAGGCCGAGCGCATTTTAAAGTTACAGGACCTGGCTGAGAAAAAGCACAAGACAAAGTGCTGTATACCATGGTAAGTATTTGTAACCAAACAAATAACATATTGTATGAACTGGACAAAATGAGACAACAGTAATGCTAAACTGAGATTATGGATTATGTAGTGGACTACAGATGTATAGCTTTAGTCATGCTACTACTTTGCTAAACATACCAGATGTATAGCTTGATAAAGTTTCAGGGGTTCAATAAGTAGTAACAATGTTCTTTAAAATGTTCTTTCTAATCTATTAAGCTGCATTACAGTGAAAAACTGTAGTTTTCATTCAGTTTATTATAAAACCAAGCTTGTGTTGTCTGCAGGTATATCATGACCAGCGGCAGGACAATGGATTCTACGGAGGAATTCTTCTCAAATCATAATTACTTTGGCTTGGATAAGGAAAAAGTGGTCTTCTTTCAGCAGGGCATGTTGCCTGCCATGGACTATAATGGCAAAATCATCCTAGAAAGCAAAAGCAAACTCTCCATGGCCCCTGGTAAACTCGCATGACATACTTGTAGTTTTGTATGAGTCAGATGTGTGAGTCTTTTCTGTGCTTTAGATGGAAATGGAGGTCTCTATCGAGCTCTGGAGAGGCAGAAAATCCTTCAGAAGATGCAGCAGAGGGGCATCGAGTGTATCCATGTCTACTGTGTGGACAATATACTCGTTAAAGTGGCAGACCCCGCCTTTATTGGTTTCTGTGTGCAAAAGAGAGCCGACTGTGGAGCAAAGGTAATTGCATAATGTCACTGTTGAACAATCATGCTTTATTGTGGTTGGCATTCTTGACTCGCCACAAGAAGGTCCTTCCACCATAAAACATGTAGCGGTACTTTATGGTCTCAAATCATTGACACATTTTAGAGTAATAATATTATAAAATACTACAGTTGGACAGATCATTGTGCAGTAGCTCATATCATTTGAATATGAATGTTTATTTTGAAATGCAATCCACATTTTCTCCGTATTGAAACTCAACAGTATTCACATTGGAGGATTTTATCACAAGTCAAATTTGAGCTATGATTAATGTCAACAAGTAAACACAGGAAAAGGAAAGGATTACTACCTATTCTAAAAAAAGACAGGTAATCTAATACCGGTAGTTTGTGACTCATGTTCCTTGTTGTATGTTCTGTTTTACTTGGGGACAAATACACAACAGTTTTCTTCTGCCTAAAACACTTTAACCCTTTATTTTCTTACAGTGAGTCAGGATAAGTTGCAATATTATACTTCAGTAAACAAATAAGACATATTTAAGTAATGTTTTGCGCCATTTCATTTCTTGTGCGTCATGTTTGTTCCAGGAAGTCTTAAAGATCATAGCCAGAGTAGTATAATTTGGGTGTGTGTTTATAGTGGCTCAGATGTTGCTTGGTCAGTTTATTGTTACAAAGTTTTACTCTCTAGTTTTGTGATCTTTGTAGTAATAGAAATGTACCACTCGGGGGTGTATTAGGACCACAGCAATTCCCTTCCAGCAAGACAAGCTGGTTATATTGAGGAAGAGAACTCTGTATTTGTACATTTAGGTCAGTAGCTAGCACACGTTCTTGTAGATTACATTGTTTACAAAATGTTCTTAATTTGATCTCACACCCCAAAGGTTTTTCCAGAACAAGTTAGTGCATTTAATTAGGGGAAAGAGATGCTGTAAAACCAGTCTTGGCTGTTTGGTTTAATGTTTGAATGCATTTAATCTTATCTTTTGTTTAGGCAGGGACAGTATTTAGAGATAAGAGGCAGATAACTAGCATTAACTACTTTCAGAAATGGGAGCAGATTTAGTCGTTTACAGAGCTGACAATGCAGTCAATCAAAGTGCTGTACTACCACTGAAAAGTCACTCCTCAAGTTGAACAATAAGATGTAGTTGTTTAGTCATTTTTGTAAGTATGATTTGTATTGATTTGACACTGACCGTACATTTGTGATTATTCACTTGACATCTGTAACTGTGTGGAACTGGAGATGGTTTGGGCCTCTTCTGTTTGACATTTTGAGTTTTTGTGGTGTAGCGGAGTTGGATGAAAGCAGAGACCCACCCTCTGTCATAAATTACAAACTGCACTGAAGCTTTGGTTCATGTGGCTTTGTCCCCCCCTCTGCTCCATCACAGCCCCACTCTGTCATTAGGAGCCAACACATGGGGAGAGGGCTTTTACTGCACAAGACTAGCTGGAAACACACACTTTGTTGCTCTATAAAACTTAGTTATCAACGTTACTACCATCAGAAGTCCAGATAACCATTTCTTAATGAAGGTTTAGTTGGAAATGTGTAAATGTACAAAGTATGATATGGTGAGACATGGTGGCACAATTTGGTAACTCAGGGATGTTTGACGCATTAAAGAGAACATAAGAACATTTTTAAAACGGGCTCAATCTTGATTATTGTTATTATTGGATGCTTTCTTTCAAGCTTTAAATCAACTTTAATAGTACAATATATACATTTTTAGTCAGAAGGTCCACCACCTGTTTCTGTCTCCATGTTATAAAATGACATAAATCTAACTTATCTCTACAGAGACAACAAGGTGTTTTAAGCAATACATATTTTAATTTAACCAGGTAAAAAAAGAAAAGTCTAATGCCGTACTTTGAAAACTTCTAGTAAAGGAAGACAAGGAGACAAGATGTAGATTGACATGATTATTTTCTGGAAATGACTTGTGGAAACCATTGTGGTTTTTTGCAATCCTCGTAAAATAGAAAGTTTGTTGTTTGCAGGTGGTAGAGAAGACCAACCCCACAGAGGCAGTGGGAGTGGTGTGTAAAGTGGACGGACATTATCAGGTGGTGGAGTACAGCGAGATCACTTTGGCCACGGCTGAAAAGCGCAGCTCTGACGGACGACTCGCCTTTAACGCTGGAAACGTGGCCAACCACTTCTTCAGCTTCTCTTTCCTCAAAGACATCGTCCAGTAAGAGCTTAATCTACTATCGGGACAACAAGTAAAGCTGCTGTCAAGACAAAGTACAATCTTAAATAATATTGAATTGAATGTTCTCAAAATAAAAGGATAAATGGAAGAAAGCAGGAAGCAAAGTGTGTGGGACAAAACTAACTAAACTATTATTACTATTCATTTCAAGAATTTGTTTTATTATTGTTAACCTTCCTACTCTAAGTTTTGCAACTACGTTGTCTGATTACTTAACCTAATAAGGAACAAAATGTAAATTTCAATAACTAAAGTTATTTATGAAAACTTGTAAGAGTGTCCATTACATTACTACTAAAACAACTATCCTTATTACACTACATTCATTTGTTTAAGTAATGTCTTTCAGATTCACATGTTGCACTTCTAAAATGAACAAGATCACGTTTAACATTCAAAATGAAGCAGTTTTGTTCTACACATCTTCTTTTAAAGGCGAAATGGACGATTTTTTTGGCGATTTGAGAACGCAGGCGGAAGTGCGCATGCCACTCCCCCGTGCGGATTGATACAACACACACGTGCGTTTGTTTATTAGCGCGATGGATCGCATCTCTCGTCTCCCGTAGATTTCCGTCTACGTCTGCGTCTTCTGCGTCAGCTCGAACAGTCTTTCTCCGTCTTCATTTTGCCCCGTACACTGAGGGAACTATATTATGATAGATCCATGCGCTTAGGCACGCGGAAACGTGGGGACAAGCCTGACGCGGCTGCAGGGGAGAGATGGGTGCGTTTTATGATTGATACGTGGCAGGACTAATTGGCAGTCCACGCCACGAGCAAATAAATTCGTCCATTCAACCTTTAAGGACTACTTTTAACATCCTTGGTTCATTATTTGTTTTTCTGCCATTGCGTACAGTGCAAATGAAAGACATTACTCAAGAAGTGAGAAATAATTTAAATTAAATTTTAAAATAAAATATGAACGTTGTAACGGATTGCAAAACTCTATTACACATTGTATTGAGCTTTGTAAAATTGCATTGTAACTTTCAGGGCACTACAGACTCTATTCTCTCCTTTTATTCACCAGGAAGTATGAACCACAGTTGCAGCACCATGTAGCACAGAAGAAGATCCCATATGTGAATGAGACGGGCGCCGTCATCAAACCGGACAAACCAAATGGGATCAAAATGGAGAAGTTCGTCTTTGATATCTTCCAGTTTGCCAAGTAAGAATATCTACTGTAAAGAAACTATATATTTGAACCACACTTGGATATTGTGAGGTCTATGCGTTCATTTGGAAAGTCTTTGTTCCAATAGAGCCAAGATCTGCCCTCGGGACGGGGGCTTTACGAGCTGCTGGTCCCATTAAGTTCCTCCACTGTGACTCCAGCTCTGAGTCATGCCATTACTAATACAAGTTCAGATCTAATGAAAGTATTCCTGTAATGATTGTCTGCGTCTAGTATTTTCCGTTGGTCAGTTTCTTTTGAGGCTTATTCACTTATTTTTTTCAGCAGAGAAACTTGAGAATAGTTGTGTCATAATGTGAAGTTTGGTGTTTGTAGAGCACCTTAGGCCTGACCCACACAACAGTCACTCTGCACTGGGTCCACTGTGGAGTAAGGATATTCACTGCTCAAGGCCCATAGCTTCAGAGTCATCATACTAAGAGTTCAGTTGAAAGAAATTGTGTCAAATGTGTAAAAAAGTAAAACATGGCTTCAAACTGTAAATACATAATAGAGAAGACAAAAACATATACAAGTTGCACTGGAGTATGAAATGCGGTTGCAAGTGTGAAAATAACAAATAATATCACATATAAGTTGCTCTGGAGTATAAGTATAAATATAAGTATAAGTCGGACCACGGCCAAAACTATGAAAAACGATGCGACTTATAATCCGGAAAATAAGGTATTTTTTATCATAGTAGATCATGAGATAAAATAGACCCGCTGTGATAGACACTAACTATTTTTCTTAATCTTTTTGTAAGCTATTTAAAAAATCTTCAATAAAATCAATCGTGTGCATTGTGGGTGATGCCTGTCATTGGCGTTCATACTGCACATGTGTGTTTACATACAGTGACTACAGTTACTACAGTGACTACAGTGACTACAGTGACTACAGGATACAGCGATCGCTTGGTGATTTGGCTCCTCTCATAAATCTCTTCCCTCAGCACGTTCGTAGTGTACGAGGTTCTGAGAGAGGATGAGTTCTCTCCTCTGAAGAACGCCGACAGTCAGGAGAGTAAAGACACGCCCACCACGGCCCGACACGCCCTCATGTCCCTGCACCACCGCTGGGTCCTCAACGCGGGAGGACATTTCATCGACGAGAACGGCAGACACGTCCCAGCAATCCCCAGGTAACGCTGCACAGATCTGTGAACGACCGAGAAGGGTTTCGAGCTCTGGCCCCATCTCGCAATTCAACATTTAAACATATCTTTTCTACAGGTGGGACTAGTGAAGCTAATGTTGATGTTTGATAAATAAGGAATAACTATATATTTCTTGCACTAAAATAGATATTATTGAAAACACAGCTGTGCAAATTGAACACATCGTTGGTAAAACATTGGTGCTTGTACATATTTGTAAATTAACTAAACTAACCTGTTTCAAACGTATTGCAGAAATACATCAATTGCTTTTTTATTCAGCCCCTCTCCGCTCTCACTTCACTTGTACCGTAAAATGTTTTCAGAGACGACGAAGCAGGCAGTGTCGCTCTCGATGTCAACAGAAAGTAATTATCCGCAGTAGTTCTGTGTGCATGGTGACGGGGCTGGCCTACTCTCTCTTTGCTGCTCAACTTTAAGGAACTTTCTGATTCTTCGAGTTCGCCTCTGATCAAGAAAACGCTCCCATTTTGCAGCTGTTTTCTTGTTTCGAGCGAGTTGCGATGAAGAATTGTGAAATACAAAATGGTTGAAATGAGATCCTTCGCCCTGGTTTACAGCTTTAATGTTCAAAGCTGCTGCTCCTTTCAGACTAATTTCAAACCATGATGAATTTAAATGCATGCTGGGTAGTGGCTATTTCTACTTGGCTTTTCAGAATAGAATAGTGGTGAAGTTGAAAACATTTCAGTGGTTCAATGCACTTAAATACATAAATGCATTTTACTTTCAAAACTGCTGGATTATGTCAACTTTTCTGCTCTATTTAAATCTGTGTGTATCTTTTTTATGCTTTCTAGCTTGCTTTAATGCTAAAGAAATAAACCCTTATTCATCACATTGTTCAGATTAAGGAGCAGAAACACTTTAGTTTTGTGATTATCTATGATTTGAATCTAGAAATAAACAAATGGAGTGGCTTGAATCTGGTCATTCGTCTGTTTTCTTCTAGTGAACGGGACTAATCACAGTTGGAGTCTCTAATCAAAAGCGGCTGTGGCTTTACAGCAATTTTTCTTAACTCCATTTCCATCCAACAATAATGTTTTAATACAAAATGTTCTGACCCATTTTGGTTTTGTCTCTTTAAAAACACAGCCTGAAGGACGGCACTGATCTGCCAATCAAATGTGAGATCTCCCCACTGGTTTCCTATGGAGGAGAGGTAAGGACATTGTGTATCGCACCAATGCTTTGTGACAAGGTCAAAGTACAGATATTAATGAGTTTTAATTATAAATGAGTAATTGTTCTTTAAATTGTATATTAAAAAAACGTACACACAAGTGGTCAGCCTCTTTTATGCTCTTTGTAAGTGACCAGTGGATTTAACCAATCACAGTAAAGGTCTATCAAAAGGAGCTACTGGCTTTTAAGGGGACATATTATACTAAACCAACTTTATTAACTTTTAACCTTGTTACAACAGTGTTTCCTCATCATTAATCTACTCAAAAGTTGTATTTTGATTGATAATTGCATGTTCGAGTAATCCTGTTTTGTCCTGCCCCTGAGACTGGGGTGCACTCCTACATTGTTGGTACTTAAAAAATTAAGACTCCCGAGTGATATTCTAAAATGTCAGTCACAAGTCAATGGACCTGTTTCTATTACTAAGCCGTTTTAGATCAATATAGCAGTTTTACAAGAACAAAAAATATATATATATGATCTGCTTTTGCCTGAACATTGTGATTCCCTTCTCCTTGTCAGTCGAGCCTGTCTGCATAGGAGTTGCCTTCAAGTATTTTTGTCCCATGTCTGACACTTTGATTATCTGCTCGAAGGGTCTTGAAGATTTGGTGAAAGGGAAAGAGTTTCACCCCACACTTACGATCGATGAGAGCGGCGTGCATCAACTTGTGAAGAATGGAGTTTAAAAATGAAGCAAAAACATCTTGAACTAACTGTGATCTCAACTTGACTGTGCAATAACACTGTTGTATGCATGCGTTTTCAACAAATCTGAATGAGCAAAATGAAGTTTACATAAGGTCATTTAGTCTTATGTTCATACTTCCTCTAGTATCAGGTGCATTTATTTATTTTGCCTACAAAAGTTATTTTTGTATTTCTAGTTGCTTTATGGGTGATCAGCTCCGTCTAGTGATTTCATCTTTTCTAGATGGCATCAGACGGAGTGGGGGAATCAGAAATGTGGTTCTACTGCATGTAAGTTAGATACATGGTACATTGTTGGTATTTATAATAATGGATTCTTAAATGGTTATAATGAAGGACACTTACGGCTCGGCTTTAAATGTAATGATTTATACTTTATTAAATAAAACATTTTACCTTGAACGTTTCCATTTTTGTGAATTGCTTATCAAGCCAATATTGATCATAATGCACTAAACATATCTCTAGTGTTGCGTCTCGTCCCCAGAAGCTTCTTTCCTTCCATCTTTTGTTGTGTTACTTTAATGCCGAGCTGGTGCAGCGCTGGGACGCCATCATCCTCTACTCAAAATGTGATCCTTGTCTACATTGTTCAAATTCTAAGCTCTAAATCTAAAGAGAAAACAAAGACCACATTTTCCCTAATGTGTCCTACCCATTAACAGGTGCCGTGATAAAAAGTCCTGATCCACTTTCCCCTGTGAGTCTCTGTGTGTTTGCTTTTGGGAGCACTTTAGAAGAATGTGTTTCTGGCCTTTCTCCGCTGTGTTTTTTATATTAAAGCCCTGGTGTCTCCTCCTGAATCAGATTTTCCAGCACATGGTTTATGTTTAAGATGAGCCATGCAGCAGACGCACAGCCGAGCAGGAAATGTCAGGAAATGCTCTTTTTTTGTTGCCTTTTGACTTTTAGCTCGACAGTGGCATCATGGGTGACGCAACCAGTTCTGTGCCTAAATGAATGTAGTATATATTGTCCATTTACACCTGAATTTCGATTTTCTGTTGGTTTTTTTCATCCAAATCTGTGGAAAGATATTGAAAAGCCTGAAAAATAAAATGGCTGCGACCCCTGATTACAACCTGTAATAATTTGAATAATTCCTTTATTAAAGATGTGCAATGCAACTTTTCAGGTGGAGAGTCCGTCACCTTCTTGTCTCTCTGCAGCGGCTATTGCTTTGCTCTGGAATGTTCCACAGTACGGCTTCTTGCATTTAGTAATTATAGGTGTTTTTATTGCAATACCATGAAAACATCGTAACTGTGAGCCCGTGTTTTAATGCAATACATTTCTGGAAAATCATTCATATCTCCATAGAGACGAGTACCCTTGTTAATTGTGCACCTTTAAGTTAAGACAAGATAAGATGATCCTTTACTGTCCACACATGGGGAAATTTCATTGTTGCAACGTAGGTAGATACAGAGGAAAAGGACAAATAACTTACAGGAACTTAATAGAAGAACTCTTATAAACAAAAACTCCTATAGACAGAACCTCTCATTTCTTAATAAGGAATGGAGGGGAAAAATAAAGATAAAATAAAATAAAAACAGCTAGCGTAAGACTAGATAATACTAATAATAATGGTAAAATAAACACTCGGTTATATGCACATGAACGTGACATAGTAACATCCACAGAAAGCTTTTGTTTAAACATACACATTTACTTTTTTCTACTGATTCTGATGTGCGATATATTGAAATGTAGATAATATTGTCGTTTTTTTTAAGTAATGCAAAATTTGAATATCGAGTATAGTAAAAATGATGCAATAGCTGATTGAAATAGCCCTTTTTGATTCATTTGACAGACATTTCACATTTGTTTGAAACTTAAACATCAACTAATACGTTTCAAAACATGTTTAACACATTTCTTTCTTTTACTGACAATAATATCGTCTGACCATCGCTGTCGGGACGCTCCAATGACTATCGAGATATTCTTTTTACTCAATATCACCCATATCAGTAAGTCTGTATTCAGAAAGTGTATCTGATTGTAAGTTACATTGTCCCTTCCCTCCATTCAGGGCTTCAAAGATCTAAACTTCAACACGATCCATTTCTCCAACTTTGTAGTTTATCTTCAGATCCTGAGGTTTTGAGAAGATAATTGCACAGTGTTAGATCCACAGTTGCTTCAGTGAAAGACTCTTTTGAGGAGGAAAAAAGATTTGGTGATGGAGAAGACTGGAATCGGCTTTAATTGAATCCTTATGTGTGCCATGTGGAACTCTGGGACTCTGGCACTGGTCCAAGAATCCCCAGAATGTGCAGGTTTCTCTCACCCCCGTTCCCTCTCTCACTTTATACCTCTTTTCCTCCCTGCAACCGTCCCCTCTTTCTCTCTCCTGGTTGCTCTCTTCTCATGCAGGGGCGTGTTACATCAGCCCACAGAGTTCTGGAGAAAGCAGCTGACCGGACCGTTGGACTCAAAGGAAAGTGCTCTGACCGGGACGTCCTGTTTCTACGCTCCCACTGGAATATCTGAACCGAGTCTACTATCTTTGGACAAATGCTCTAAGAGGGAAAAGCCATACAAGTAAGGCAGTTCTGTGGATATTACTACTATTCTTTCATTCACTCTAAAACTGTGTTGAAGTTTTTGTTGGACATTGTGGACATTAAAATCAAGTAAGGTCTAAGTTTATTTACACATTGCAGGCTTGTGCCATACTCTCTGCACTGACCCAGGGTAAAACAGATGCCGTGGTCACATTAACAAATGTATTCTGTATTAACATTTCTCAACTGTCATGTCAGGTCTAAAAATGGGTCACAGAGAAGTTGAATTTAAGTGTCTAACCTCTTTGAGTATTTACACAAATATTTTAAATGAAGGTCATGCCATTTTATGGTGTTGGATCATTGACTGAGAGATTATCTTTTATTACAATATGTCAGATTTTGACCAGTTCTTCCTCTGTATTTATTATTACAAAGGAACTTTTCAGTTTAAACTCGGTGGCAGCCATGGCTCATTTTGGACCCTGAAACATTGCAATAAAAACATGTTTATGATCTCAAGTTATGATATATTTTCAATTGATTTGACAGTTTCTTTTGTAAAGTGAATTATTAGTTGAACCAAACCGCACAGCTTTTTCCTAATTCATATTATAATAATATTGGACATATGGCATATGTATAATGAAGTTTATACAATACAGCTATAGCCACAGAACAAAACCTTTCCTAGTGTGTTTCTTTGTTTGTTTTTGTGTGTTACCAACGAAACTAAAATAAACCTTTTGTTATAAATACATCTTTCTTCCCTTGCATTTGCGTTTGCACTATGGCTTTGTTGTGGCACTGGAGCTCTGTCTCTATGAAGGTTAAACTATGGAAACAGACAGAGAATGTGGTTGATAGATTTTCCATTTTCTTGTTGCTCTGTGTCTGTAGGTGTGTGCTGCTGGTCAGTGATGCAGTCTTATATAGGTGTGATGCAGGTGTCCTTGTGTGGTATGTGGGGGAGAAATGGCCAGACAAAGCCACCCTTTGACACTAAACTTCAGCTACTTGACTCTGTTCAGTGGAGTTAATCTCTATTCTTAAATTATCAGTTTAAATTCACTCAGAATCTGGTGGGTTGGAGACAGGTCAGTAAACCATCTGATGATGCTTTTTGCGCTGTGACTAGGGTGGAAGAGCATTTGCTTTATATCCATAAGATTGTTGGTTTGATTCCACAGTAGTTGTACATACTTCAGTGCAAAGTGTGAGTGAATGACTGGTGGTCTGAGTTCTTTGGCCCAGCATCACTTCTCTGTTATTCAGTCCCAGGCCAAATGTGGATTGGCTCGCTTACCACCATCACCAGGTGTGGGAAGTTAATTAATAAATATTAGAATAAACATGAATGACATTAATGTTAAGTGACTCTGAGTGTCCAAGCGCCAAGGCCAATAGTGTTCTCTAGCACTCTAGGACTATATGACAATGGCGTCTGTCTCATTGTGGTCATTAAATAACAAAGCCAGCTACTAAGCTAAGAAAGAAGTTTCTTATTTAGAAGAATCATCTATTGTTCCTTCAACATATTTTATTCACAGTATATAAATAAACCCTAAACAATCAAGGCAACATTAACACACTTTGAAGATTGCATTATGATCCCAGATAGTGCGTGTATATTTTCCATATTGCCTAATGGCAGAGCCCTCATTTCTTTAACAGAGACACGTATGAAATACTTGTGGTCTATGTCAGAGGAGTGGTTAAAGTATTTGCTTCTATCATTTTAAAATCAATTTGACAGATGGAAAATAGAAAAAGTTTAGATTTTCCCCTGTACATGATCTGGGTTTGATAGTGGGTACATTTGTGTGTTCAAAATGAAATATAAAAAAACACCTCATTTCATATTGAAGAAAATCTCTATTCAGTGAAACTTTAAAAACTTAAAAAAAGTAAGTTTCACCTGTTAGATCTAGAAGTGTGTTCATTTTTACCTTTTGAGATTGACCTGTTGCCTTTGCAAAGCATTATTCTGGATTTATTTTCATTCTTGTTTTATCATCTTTGACTTGTGTCCATTTATTCCCCTTTTCTCTGTCCATGGCATTAGCACAGACCGGTCCTAGACTCCAGCACAGTCTCCGTGGTGAGTGGCTCTCAGTTCAACCACATTAGCAGCTTTTGTCATCTCTTCAACATGTCGTTTCAATTAGCGGCCATTAGCCCTGAAGCTGGGAGATAAATGACATACTCACATACACGGGGTAATCATATAGACAGGCCTATAATTCTCTGCATTGAAAACACAGTCAGGGCTTTACTTACTCGTGCGATGATTGGTGAAGTTTGCAAATCGATGCTTCTGGCAACAGTAAAACCAGCAGGTTATAGAGCAGCTCGAGGTGCGCGCTGTAATTTAGTATAAATAGTGCCATTTGAGAGAATATCAGGTTTAACATGCTGCTGTGTTGACTTTGCATCCCACACATGCTTGACCTCCGACCTTGCCCAAACCAGCCTCTCTCATCACCCGCCATTTAGAAAAGATGGAGTTACATGTCGCCGCATACAAACAGCATTTAGTATAGCAGACTTTCAGTTATTTATGCTCTATTTAGTTGGACAACCCCCTGTAATATTTGCAATTAAATACTTAAAGTGCATGTGGCAGGTTAGACTACACATTTCACTCAAACTTAGCGAACATGATTAGATTAAAGAATTCTTCTTCTTTGGTGTTTCTGGATGGAAAGTCACTTATCTTTTCACAAACTTTTTTTTTTTCATCATTTCTACACAAACTGCAACTTGACTTATGTGAAACTATGATAAATATTTAGCACAGGTTTTATCCCATCAAACTTAGTAATGATTAGAATAGAATGATTATGAGAACATGTCACGTGCACTGTTTGAAATTTGAAAAAGTTAATGTCAAAATGATTTTAAACCTCTCCTTACATCCATCTTTCCGAAAAGCAACACCAAGATTGTATTTAATTGTACCAGGTTTTCAAATGAAACTAAGTTGAAACAAGACCGAAGGCTTTGGTCAAATTCTAGAAGTCCAACCAGGCAGTTCATCTAAGCGTCTTTATGTCATCATGTCCCAGAGCAAGGGTCACGACCCATCAAGCACCTTGCCTCACGGGTCTGTTGTAAAGGTTTATGAATGATGATGGCTGGAAAGGTCTTTGGCTCAGAGGTAATGCCACAATTCCGTCAATCTGCCCCAGTACAGCTGTGGCTACAGTGGGATTGAGATAAATTGTTAAGTGACTTTAGACTAGAGAGGTGCTTTATAAAAGGAGCCACAGTTATTGAACTTCTGATCCAAGAGAGCATTCTGAAGAGGCATTGGAATCATTTTTAAGAACGAATTATTGCCTTATGTTTTGCTTCATTTCCCAGGTGACCCAGTATTTTTTGTAACTTTACGACATCCAAATTCTGCAAAAACTACAAACCCAAAAAAATGCACATAAACCTAAATACACACAGTTTCAGAGGCTCTGTGTTTGCACATGTGGCGTGTGCCGTCTCTGGTCGCCTGTAGCCGTTTACATGTGGCAGTCTCTCCTCTCATTCATTCATTTCTTTCATTATCTCCTTCTGCAGCGCGCTCTTCCATGTTTTTAAAATTACAGGGACAAACTGAGCATCAAACAGACCACATGACGCAGACGAGGGTACAGCCTTCGCAATGAGTGAGATGTCAGAGCTGATATATTACTCTGTGGACAACATCTGGATCATTTCTTTTTCTGTTTGAAAAAGATAGAAGAAGGAAATCAGTCACTTCGCCGAACATTATGACAGCGTAGGCTTTATGTTGATGTGTTTTGTTTCTACTGGTGTGCTTATGCAACTTATGTTTTTACAGTCTTTGAAGTTTAAAAGTTGTTGAATGCCAATATCGAAAAGTTATGTTGGATTATTACTACTAACACCACCTTAAAGTATACTGTAAATGTAGTACAATCAAGTATTGCATGTGTTAAGCACTGAGTATAAATGAATACTCTCAGTTTTGAAGTATTATAATAAAAAACAGATGAGATTCCTTAATACAGTGTAGCGTGCTTCGTTTATCCACCATTTGCTTTTGCGATAAATTCAAATGTCCGCTTTGGTTGAAAGAAAACTCTCCTGTCCTCCATGGATGGACCTGGGCTTTAACAGGGGAAGTAGAAAGAAAAGAGCAGAAGTATTTTGGCTGTAGATGCTGTTTTTCCAATCTGACAGTGTAGCTGCGCACTTCAGCGCCTGCAAATTCAATCAAAATGGATTTCCAGTAAAGATTTTGGGCCTTCTCTCCTTACATAACCAACACTGCCTTGTCATTGCACCTTATTCCAAAATACTTTGGTGCAAGATGGAAATCAGTATTTACAGGTGTGCTAAATCCCACTAGCTCGCACCTTTTGTCCCGTGGGCCATTGGGTTTAGAGCTCTATGAGCAGCACCAGCGTCACGGGTCATGTCCCTGCAAAACTAATGATTTCCAGATGCTCCACTGGCTAATTGTTACCTCTGCATTACTTAGTGATTCACTGGTAATTTACTGAAAGCTGTGGGCCTATTGCACTTTACTGAAATTCCCATCAAAATACGTTTGGAGCAGTGAGTGCACTTTTTGACCTCAAATTTGAGGAAACTCGAAAATGCTGAAAAACGTTAATTGTTTGAGCAAATCAAAATGGGCCAAATTGTCATGATTGTGCCACAAAATAGTTCATAATTGTGGGGTGTTCTGTAGTGGCCAAAATGCCTGAAAAAACTTGCAAAGACATAGAATTAGAAAGTACAAATAAAAAGTAGGGTGCACGGTGCCCTGCGACAAGTTGGCCACTGTCCAGGGTGTACCCCGCCTAAGGCCCGAAGTCACTGGGATAGGCTCCAGTCCCCCGCGACCCCGAAAGGGAACAAGCGGTAGAAAATGGATGGATGGATAGAAAATGGATGGATGGATGGAAATAAAAAGTTAAAACCCCTTCGGAGCATTTTTTATGGAAAAAGATACGTTTTAATACATTTTAGTGCAATAAACATTCAAAATAAAACTATGCTTTTATTTTAGTTTATATTTGGAGTAAAGGTTACACTGTGGAGCTTTTGAATTGCATCAGTAAGTCATGTCCCACACTTGGTGATAATCTACTATAGCCACAGCTGCCCTGAGGCTGACATAGAGATGTGGCCTCACACCAATAATTCACTCACCAACCACCTTCTTGAGCCACTGTCAAACCCCGGGAAGTGAGGATTGATCCATGAGGTTTAAGTAAACAAACACGCTACTGTAAGTGAAGAGGATCATGTTAGTTTTGATAATAATGTGTCCGAAGTAATTGTAATAGACAGCTCTTAATAGTATGGTCAGAATATTATGGCCAATCTGTTACAGTATATGAGGTGCAAAAAAGCATTTACCCTCCAGAACGTTTGATTAATGTCTGTACCATAGCTCATACACACTCCAGACAATATAACTTCATTTGTCTTGTAAAACCACTTTAGTTTCAGGTTGCCCTCAAATCAATCTTTCTGAGTCCTACCGAGCGGCCCTGTATCATTACATGTACTCTGCGGTCCAGTGTCCTCAGTTACACATGTGCAGTCAAACATGTCTCTCTAGGTGTCCCCCCCCCCCCCCGTTTTTTTCCACACAATAGTGCGTTCTGTTGACTTGTTTTTGGGCCAAGAACATTGTAATACCGCACTGCACTGTTACGAATGTTTACAATGTGTTCCCACCTGGCGCCGATTGTTAAAATGTGATTTGGATTTCACGCATTCCCATAAAAATGAGGAAAAAAAAGAGCGAATGCTTTGTTACGGTCTAAAGGGAGAAACAGGAGGATATAATAGGAAGCACATGCAGTAGGATGTGGAGCGTACCGTGTGGAGGCGGCGCAGTAATCATGTAGCAGAGCTGTGGCCGCACTCAAATACTCTAAACAGCCTCAAGTACCGGTTTGGCCTCGGCGAGTCTGGGTTCGCTATACATCTAAATGTGTAGGCAAATGCAATATGAGCCATATTGGACGCTGATTTGAGGGTAAATTATAAATATTTTTACTTAAACTGCCTGTTTTGATGAATATGAAGCTGAGCCATAGGCCATACTTTACCGGTCAATTTGCTCATGGATACAAGAGGTCAAAATGAGAGCAAAGACCTCAAAGGTGAAGCTCTGAGTGGAGACGCTGCTCCTCCACTCAGAGAGAAGCCAGCTGAGGGGATTTAGGGGTCTCATCTGGATACCTATACATTTGTGAGCGATTTAAGTGGACAAAAACTAAATTGCCAGAAGATTGTGCATCTCATAGCAGTGTTTGTGTGTTTGCATTTGGCTCGGACATAAAAAAGGTTTTGCACTGGTGGTAAAAAAAATTAAAATAAAGAAAAAGCAGTTCTAAAATCTCGTCTTATCTCGTTCTCAATCTAGTGTCTAATGGGAAATGTGCCTTTTAAACAGCAACAATGTGACATATTCATCATTACGCTAGTTACCTATAGAGTTTGAAGGTTTTAGTGTTTTCAGCCAGAGTTAAAAAGCCAAACCTCATAATTGCATTTCTCATAAAAAACAAACTTGCTGGAAACAGACCTGGCCAAACCTGTGTTGATTTAACTAATGTTTCCCTCTGCACCCACTGGAAAAACACTCTTACAAACTTTGTTGTGATATATTTCTTGTTTTATAATATACATAGGCAAGTTTTGGTCATTTTTATGTCGCTAATGCAGCTGTGGTAGATACGGTGTAGCTTGAGTTTCCGTGATTCTGAGGGGAGTTTGTCCTTCACCTCTTCCTGTACTTCACCGGGACGAGTTTTTTAGGGGAGCAGTTGAACCTTGAGTCCATAGACACCCATTCAGTCCCCCTCCATTCAGAGCTAATACAATAAACACAGCTTTCTGCCTGTCCTAAGACACATACTGTTATATGATGGATGGGCATTTTAACACAACTCATTCATCTGCACTAGCGACTGGAACTTGGACTTCATTTCATCTGCTGCTGTTATTGCACTATTCTCAGTCTTTTATAGTGCTCTATAATCTGAACTAATGTCTCTTTGAGTGAATTGATGGTGGCAAATTGAAAAGTTTTAAGAGATTTCTCCAACTTTCCTCCTGCGTACTGTGAATGAAAGTCTGGAGCTGAGCGCCAGTGGAAAACTCAAACACCTTTATTATGTCTCTTGTCATTTACTGAAACGTTCTGTTCTTTTTTTAATGGCTCTCATCTCCATTTGTCCCGTAGACGTCCTGCCTAAAGTGTATTTTTCACAGTTGTTTTGTAAGTTTAATTTGGATTTGCTTTTGGTTCATGTTTGCAAAGTTTTTGTAAGTGTCAGTGAACCGGGGCTGGTTTATTTTCATGAACGTTGGACTGAGTGTCTTGTGTTTTGATACGGACATTTGGAGAGATGAAGATCAGAGTCTGTTATGACAACGTACAAACACACATGGATATCTGCAATGATAATCTGAAATCCCAGTTTCAGGCCCAAAATGGACCCTGGCTCAACATCTGGATGGGAATATTTGTCTTTTGCGTGATGAGGTTTACTGCATGTGGACCGACAACAGCAGTGACATTATGACCCAGGTAATGTGTGTGTGTGTGTGTGTGTGCGCGCGTGCGTGTGCGCGCGTGCGCGCGTGTGCGTGTGTGTGCGCGTGCGTGCGTGTGCGTGTGCGTGTGCGTGTGTGTGTGTGTGTGTGTGTGTGTGTGTGTGTCGGTGTAATCCCCTGTGTGTATGTGGTTGCCAAGTTACATTTGGACGGACCTGACACAGGAGGAGCTGAAATTCCAACCAAACACGGCCCATTTCTGCATAATTTTATTCATTCTCTGGAAAAATCACGGAATTTCCGGGCAGATGCTTCAATATCCTGACCTTTGCAAACTCTCGAAACATTGGCTAGCTTTGTGAATAACTAGGCAGCTACATATAGATACCAGGAATGATTGTTTTGAGGTAAATTTTGTGTTTTGGAGAAAATGCTCCATCTTTGTTGTAAACCGCCAAAACAATGTAGAAAAGTGAAATACTTAAATACTTAAATGCTTAAATACTGCTGGCATTGTCATTGCCATTGCTGTAAAATACATTTAGCACACAATAGTACGTTAGCACCTTAAATTCATTAGTTACCATTGCCTCCTTGGCTTTTCTGACCCCTTGAGGCTGTAGGCATTTTTTCCCTTATCCAAACATAATAACACCAACTTCTTCAAACTGTATTTGATTTGTTTCACTACTTTAAATCTAAAGATTGTTCAAGCTTGTGGGAAATCCCCAATGATGAAATTAATTTGCTGGCGGCTCCGCCCGTCATCAAAGCAGGACTGGAACCTCCCATTCATATCTGTATAAAATGTACTGTAATAACATACACCCTGAAATCTGACTCTATACGGCGCTCTATTAAAAACAAGAAGGACCAAAACATTTAGGATCCCGGCCCTATAAGAGTCTTTTGAAGTCATTACGGGCTTCTTTTACACAAATACACTTTAGTCTATGGTAAACACATTTGTGCCTTATAAATACACAAGCGCTGTTTGTGTTTCATTAGAGTCAAAAGAGCTCAATGATTTATTCAAGTAGTCCAAGAGGGAAGTGGCGGCAACTTGAAACAATAGGAAAAGATTACAATTATGGGCCAAATAGAAGCACTGAGAGTTCACAGTTCAAAAGGTCAAACCAATGAGGTCTGGCAAGAGCTGGGGAAAGTGAAGAATATAAAAAGTAGGAGCTTTTATTTAGCAATTACATACTTTCACAAATATTTCCCAAAACGTGCACTTATTTACATGTTTATTTAACCTATTTAGCCCACTTATTTTTTATTCTGCGCTTTATATATCACAAAACTACCACAAAAAATACAATTTCTTTCACCCTTTAGAACTGTATTGATATTACCACTTTCACCACTTTTACTATTTTTACATTTTATTCACCACCTTTTCTGCTTCTCATATCACTACACTATTACTGCTACATTCAGAAGAAATATGACCAGACAACAGGTTTCAGTGTTTATTCCTTTTGAGAATATTGTTTTTTATAAATGAACTTGGGTAAAACAGTACATTTCCTTCTCTCTTCTAGAATTTAACTTGAATAATCAAATCAGTGCCGTTTTACTTTCACGTTGAGATGAACAGACTTTGGGCAAAGACTCAAAAATAACAGCAAACGATTATTATTCATACAGAACTTATGTGCATAATGGAAGACTGACCTTTTGAATATGAAGTAAAGTGATTGGTTTGGGTTGTATGTTATATATATATATATATATATATATAGTATGCATATATATGTGGTACATGTTAGGAGAAAATACATAGACACACATACATATCCTTTCATACATTTATCTGTTTACATTTCAGTCGGCACAGTAGCACGCTGAGTGTTTATTTGAGTGATAATTGTCAAATTGTGTTCCTTTGTTGAGAGTTCAGTGCTACATCAGATGTGTGTTTTACCGTATCGAGCCTGAATCCCGTGCTCTGCCGGTGCTTATACTTTTAGCAACGCTCAAATGTCTGTGTTGGTTTTGGCCGTTGATGAAGAGCAGGAAATGTCTGATGCGCCGCACAAACCGATGGGCTCTCAGTGAAATTCCCACAATGCTCTGGTGCAGTTTAGATTTACATTTTCATCCCGTGGGTTTGTTTAACCCTGTGCTTGGCCAGGCCTTTTGGAAGTGCAGCAGTAAGAGAAGAGGTACAATGTGTTTTGGGGGAATTTTGAGATGCATAATAATGAGGTAACCAATTATTTATTTAAAAATGGCCAAGTGGGTGCTGGGTACAGGGGTTTAGGGCGTCAAACATGTCTGGTTATTTCCACCTCAGCGTTGTGGGGTTCACTTCCCGGCCTCGACCATTTGCTGAATGTCTCTACACTCGTTCTCCCCCATTTCAAGCTATAACTGTCCGTCTAAATCAGGGGTGTCCAAACTTTTTTCACCAAGGGCCGCATTTTGAAACTTATACGGAGCAGAGGGCCCCAGACAACCCGACAATGTTGAATTTGTCATATAACAAATAGCCTTTTACATTGTTTTGATTCCTCCACACCTTTAATAATACATGGAACATTAATATTAGGTAGGTGTAACGTCAAAATGCTTGAATTTTTCCTATTTTACAGTAAATTTGACTACTTTTTGATGTTTGGACCAACTTAGCAGGAAGCCGGAGGGCCAACAAAATTGGTCTGAGGGCCGCATTTGGCCCCCAGGCCGTAGTTTGGACATGCCTGGTCTAAATGAAGCCTTCCAGCCAGAAAATGTATATATATAGTGTAATCCCATTGCCCTACTCAAGTATATAGACACCAGAATACAAGTACTCAAGTAAGACTATTACTGAGGAGGTGGATGAAGTCTTTTACTCATGGACAAAATGGTCGCCCTTCTGTGGAGATCCCTGCTGTTTTATGCAAAGAGTTCAGTCCAACTCATCGCAGAAACACAAAGAGCTCATACCAGGACGTGTCAATGGACAAATCCTTTTTGTTCAGGCTTAATTACATGCCACATTGCATTGGTCAGCCTGCTCCAGCCTGTAAGTCTGTATTTATTGTTTCATATTAAAATCAAAAGCGTTCTGTGTTGATGTTGTGGTCTGTTTGAGGTGGTTTTTCTGTCAAACTGAAGTCATGTCTTTGTGGTTTTATATCTCAATGAATTTATGCATTTGGACGACGATCTCAGATGAAAGAAGACAAATTAAAGTTACAACAAAGAGCTCTTGCGTCCCTCCTACACTATGCCACAATACAAGTGCTGTACATTTACTACTACATTTGTGGGTACAACAGGCAATAGTGTCAATTTCCACAAATGCTGCTTCTGAAATGATACATTACTTATCCGGCTGCAACTATACCGACCTTTACTCCAATACAGGGTAAAAATACATGAAATTAAAACGAACTATAATGAATAAATAAATAAATAAATATGTATCAGATAATGCACTCAAAAAGAAAATGTATTTACTTGAATCATTTGGGTAAAAGTGATTTATTTTTTGTAGGCAAATTGCTCTACACATTATTTAACGAGGAAATTTCCAACTGAGCCATAAATCTGTGGAAATTCCATTGTTGTATGTAATTATTTCCTTTTATTGAGAGAAGTAAAAGTGTGGTTTTAATTAAGCCCCATTTATTTGCTCTACAAGTGTTTGGTTCCCATGAATACCAGCGGGTAAATAATAAAACACACTAGAACATTTCTCTGCGGTGGAGTGGACCCAGTTTCCCACAATGCATTAGTGGATGGTCAATTCACAATGACCAAATGTAAACTGTAGAAAGACATTTTGGCGACACAACATTGACTTATTTAGAAATGTCTTGTTTGATCTTTTGGTTGTACTGGCTCTGTTTTTACCCAGACGCAAGGTAAGCAGACCAACTAATGGCCTACATTAACTAGAGTCATACTGTAGGCTATAAGCACCGATTTACAACATAAAAGCAATGTAAAAGACTAAAAAACACTAGCAATCATCAAGTTAGTTAGCATAAGCTATAGAGCTAAGCTGATGCTAGTATTAGGTAAGTTGGCTACAAGTTTGACAAAATGGGGCAATGTGCATTTTAGCAAAAGCAAATTCTACTTCCTGACTCTACTTACATACTCTGATACATACTCTGATTACATACTAATTGAATATTAATGTGCTGTAATTAGAAAATAGGTTAGGTTAATAATGATCAAAATGTTGTTAATACCGTAAGAGTTCTTTTGAAGGTATGCAACTTTTTAATTAAAGTATATTACATTAAAGTATATGGCTCCTAGTAAAAATGCTACTAAAAGAGCTGAAAAAATGATGATATATGGGGATTTTTCTTCACTTTTGTGTCATTTTACAGACATTTACATTTCACGCTTGAACCTCAACTTATATGTTAACAAATTTAACACAATTTAAAGCTATTAATTTATGTCAATATCACTTGGAACCTTTGCAATAAAAACTGTATCGAGTTGATATAGTGACCGAGGCAGAGGCTTTGAACCCATCTGTCTGTTTGCATTTACCTGCTGTTTCTTGTGTTGCAGGTCAGAAGCACGTCCATGTTTTGGAGATGAAGCTCCGGCGGGACATGCACTTCCTCCTCCTTCTGACCCTGCTGGGACTGGCCTCATCTCAGGTTAACCCAGGTCTGTGTCCCCCCTTCTTTACCCATCTGTCCTTCTCTGTTTGTATGAAGGCTGTGAAATGTCCCCTATAATTCTGGGTCATGTTGCGCAGTTTGACCGGGTTTAGGTCTTGGATAAAGGGCCCTCTGTGGTCTGTTCTCTGGTCTAGTCTCTCTTTGATCCCTCCCAGTACCAATGAAAAGCTACTACAAATAAAGCACATGACATTTTAAATTTTAAAGTAAATACAGACACAGTTTTTTTTACGAAAGACATTTGAAAAATAGGACCCAAGTCTATTGACCTTAAAGTGGAAGTGCTCTTGATACTCTACTAGAATTGATTAAAGCCAAACTGTGTCTTATAAGTATGTTAATTAATAGATTATCAGTAAAAGAACGTTTGTGATATAATCATGCAACAAATACCATCCACAACTGGATAACCTGAACTTGACACTGACTTTCGTGAGCTAATATCGCATTACCATCAATTGTAGGGATGTTTTTAATGGTCCTGTTCCTTTTTCCTGTTTTGTTGAGCCCGTTTGTGCATTTTACCACTCATATGCATGCATACGCCCTCGTACTGATGCAGAGGATCCAGCTATCCCACTGGAGTCTGTGGCTAAAGCATACCAGACATTCTGACAGCAGGAAAGTCCATTCAGAATAACTGTGTCTCTCCCCGGCACTGGTGTATATCTCTGAGAGTGTGACTTCTAGTTCTAAGTCTTTTCTCACAAGTCATGGAAAGTAGTGTTTGTGCATCCGATAAGAGTCAAAGGGCACTCGGTTTAGCTGGAAGTTTTATATGACCCAAGAATTTATTGTAGAAAAATCACCTTCTCTTTGACTCTGAGCGTATCCATCCATTACTGTGCATGATGTTTCAGCTCTGCAGAATTTGAGAAAAGGAAATTTTTTCCACCAACTGGAAATATTCATGACTGAATTTAGGAGTGAGATGTTTCCAACTTTCCTCTGTTTTAAATTCCCAAGCAATGAAGTTATCCCATCCCCGTCTATTCCATTTTACTCCTGAGTGGGCGAGTTTTATTTCTCTGGAAAGGAAAGGAAGCACCACGAACAGTCATTATTCTGTTATTATTGCAGCTCATGGGTTTGTTTTTATTATTTGGAACCACCACAGATGATCTACATAGTACTGCCCACCTTGAGAGAAAATAAGTTCTGCACGTACTAAAAAGTCATTTTCAGGCCGCCCACAATGCATTGTTGACTTGTTGTTGCACATGAACATTGGACATTTTACACAAATCAATCTACTTTATAGCATATTTTAGTGGCAAGAGTTTCTGCATGACCAGAAGTGCCATTAAAACAGAAAAGTGTAAAAAAATGTATAAGTGATGCACTTAAAGCTATATAAATTGACAGATTTAGCCAACCACATAATATTTTCTACTGGTACTGGCACTTTAAAAGTCTGTCCGCTTCCAAAACTTTAGCCTTTTTTAAACTGCTCCTGATCATGGACTACGGTTGTAAATTAGCATCCGTGCAAAAACCTGGCACCAGCATGAGAGATGCTTTATCTTGGTTAATGTCTCTTTACAGACAAAAGAATACCACTGTGCACAACGGCGCATTAGCGCTCTCATTGTGTCTCTAATGCTAACTTTGATTAAATAGTCAAATATTACGTAAACAACCAATTCAAGTTTGATTAGTTTTATGTGAATATTATTTCAGTTATTTATTTGTTTAATGTTTTTAATTCAACTGTAGAATTAGTGTTAGCATTGAGTCGCAAACACTTGTCCTTTATTGAACTATTCACCGGTTTTGTAAAGTCTTTAGCATGTTGTCAGAGACTCACTGATCTTATAGAAGACTATTTATTCATTTCAGACTGACTTAGCAAATACCCCAAAATAGAATTAGACAGGAAGTACAGACTCTAACACTGGCCAAATGCTATTGTGTCCATTTGACATCCAAAAAGTGGCACAATTTGACATTCACATTGAGCAGCCCTGATGTAAAGTAATGCAGTGGCAGTTTGTGACACATGCAAACTTGGCGTGACGTGAGTGAATCTATGCGGAGCCAGATGAACAGCAAACATTTGAACAAGTCGCTCTTTCAGTAAAATCTCTGTCTCGCTCCGCCACACAAGGCTGGTATTTTTCCACGTTTTTTGTAGTGATATTTTTAGCTTTGGCTGTGGCCCAGTGCAGACCCCGGTGAGTGGGGGTGGTGCGGCGGGACAGGGCCAGGGGGTCACCTCTGAGTGGGTCGGGTAGATAAATAAACATGGTGAAAACTAACATTTGAAGGAGCGGTGTATATCCGGTGCCGCACAGAGCAACCAGTCTCTCTCTCGTCTTTAGGATGTGGTTAAACTCTGATAATGACTCTTATTTTCTTTCATTACGACCCAGCCCCAGTTCTGTTTGTTTCCCCAGTGGAGATGATGTACCGTCTGTGAACCTTATTACTCTATCTATTTGGCTCGACTTGATACGCAAACTTCATGACCTCGAATGACTCCCTCAAGCTATTACCGTCTGCTGCATTTCACTTTGTGGGTTTGGAACGAAACACTGATGCAGATTTGTGCTTATTTCTCTGTTTACATGAGGAGTGCATTCAATTTGATATTTTGGCACAAGGCTGTTGGTAGATAGTGGTTTTGTAACTAAGGGGTACTTAAATTAAATCGCGAGTTATAATATATGCCCCAGACAATGTTGTATTGTTTCATGTATACTTGTATTTATTATTACAAAGTTCTTTTTGCCATTGTATTCCGGTACAGTTACTTTTCTAAAATCAGAGGAATACGTTCTGGTATTTTCTTTTAAATTAATTAACCTTTATTTAACCAGGTAAGATCATTTACACATTTAAGAGACGTTTAAGAACAAATAAAAACATTTAAAAACTGTTGGAAAACACCTAAGCAAGAGCAGTTCTTCAAAGTGAACAAGTCCACTTGTTCCACATGTTCCTCGTTTCCCCAGTCGCTGACGAGTTGCACATATCACGTGAGCGCAGGGCATAATAACCCCCGCTCTCCCCTTGATCATGAAATGTTGTCTTCGAGCTGCATTGAATTAGTGTGAAAAATATAGTGCACGTGCAATTTTAGAGTTTTCTGTTCAACGTTCATTGTGTCGAACAAATCATCTGACGTTTGCCTCCATTTCAGCTAAATATAAGTTGTAGGTGCTTCAGTGTTCCGTTATCTGTGCACCCCTTTTGCCAGCCAGTTTGGTTGTACAGTTTGATATGTAATGATAAGGGAGCAGGCAGAGAATAATGTGGTGGATGTGAAATAAAAGAGAAAATAAATCAAATTATAATAATTATCAACCAAATGTTAGGATATAGGAACCAGCCCAGTGCACTTAACCGTGTGTATCGGGTCACTGGTCCTAGCTCTGGCCTTTTGGATTATCCTCATTTAGAATTTTTGACAAATATTTGGAGGAGATGCAGAAACAGGAAGAGAGGATCAGTGAAGGAGAGAGACAGAGTGGGCCTTGAACCTGAGCCGTGCTGAGGCTGGCAGCGTCTCAAAGAGTTTTCTGTAAAACAAGAGCCCAGTACAGTTTGTCTATAATGATATTTGTCTGAGGACATTTCATCAATTAAAAACTAATACTAAGATAATGTTAATTTCCTGTTCAGGATAGGGTTCTCTGAGCAAGCACACGGACACGCCCTTCTCATACTGGAGCATTCAGATTCATGTAAAACATCTTTGTCATGCTTTTTAATCTACTCAAACATCTTAGTTGGTAATTTTGCCACAACTCGGGCATTTTTGACCCCCTGAACATTGATGAAAGTCACACATGGGAACATAGTTCACACATGGGGTCATAGGTCACACATGGGGACATAGACGCGATCGGCTCGACCCCGAACTTGAATAAAATGGAGGTTGTGAGAACGCCCGTCGCAACAGTGCCGACTAGTTCAAAAAAGAAAAAACATGAAACTCTTAATCTTTGGCCTAGGCACATGACACGTGGAACAGTGATAGAGCTACCTTTGACCTCTGACCTTTGACGAGTAAAACACACCTGGCAGCATCGCTCTATGATAAACAGGAAGTCAGCCATGTTGAATCAAAACATTTTTTGTCCGATCGAGCTCAAAACAACACTTTTTGCATCTATTTCACTCACTAATGTGTTTTTGATGGTCTAATTGGAAATAATTAATACCCATGTAACAAATGTACCGACCCATTGTGTGAAAAACTCAACATTGTCTGATTTGTTAGAAACTCATGGGTTATATTCTCCTCAAGACGCCATGAAAAAAAGTGCATCGCAGATATTGTGTATTTTTCACTATTGGCCAGCAGGGGCGCAATTAACGCCTTCACTTCCTCTTTTATTTTGATGGGACATTTCCTCTCGTGCCGTGGTCTTAGCATTAGCATTAGTATTAGAATTATTATTCTTTAGACTTTATTCTTTAGGCTTTATTCTTTAGACTTTATTCTTTAGGCTTTATTCTTTACTTTATTCTTTAGGCTTTATTCTTTAGACTTTATTCTTTAGACTTTATTCTTTAGGCTTTATTCTTTCTGCCACAAGCCTGGCGGAAATGTAACGCTTGGATACCAGCTGCCATAAAACAACAACAACAACAACTCGGGCACTTTTGACCCCCTGAACATCAATGAAAAGTCACGGGTCACCGAGGTTCTCTCTCTTTCTCCCTGCTCAGGCTAATCCTAATTTATATTATAGACATATTCATTTATTAATTTAATGGCTTAGTATTGTGGACCACACATGCACAGAAAGACAGAACAATAAAATGAAAAAGCAACATTTGGGAGGTTGATTGACAGGAAGTTGACGAGATATTTCTTGCCCACAATCTGGGCCGAGGGGGGGACATTTTCTACAATTCTACCACATAGACCCACCATGACCATCTTGTATTGACACAAATGTGCCCATGTATTTCAATACTTCAACCACAATCCAATTTTGAGAGCGCAGTTTCTGGGATCTGCGTGCCATCACACCAGACCATATGTGCAGTCCTATCCATCATGGTCTATCGGCGCTTTGACAGGAACCCCCCTGTCCGTGTCAGGAACGTTTGGCCAATATTTTAGTTTTGGTTTCAAGAGGTTGACTTTGGAGCGAGGAAGACGAGGTGAGGCAGCATGGTGGGAGAATCCTGGTGAACACAAAATGGTAGAAAAACACGAGAATCCCTTGGACTTAAAATAAACGGTGTCAAATTGAAAATAATTTGGGGAGCAGATGCGTTGGTAAGAGCTGGGCCAGAGCTGTGAAAGGACCATACTCATGTTTTTATGCACAAGACTCATCCTGAACAGAAAAATACTACAAAATAATACTGAAAAAATGCATGTTGTATAAGGTGATATTTCTGCACTTTGTGAATCATTTTACAGACATTTCACAGTGGTGATACACATTTTGTGTCATTATCGCCTTCACGTCTGATCTCAGACTGATGTATTAAGTGTAGTTGTGTTGTTCCCAGCAGGAGTGTGTCGGTATCCTCTGGGGATGTCGGGAGGACAGATCCAGGACGAGGACATCTCTGCTTCCAGTCAGTGGTCCGAGTCCACAGCGGCCCGATACGGACGGTAAAGACACAGTCAGAAACATGCCTCATCCCTCATCGTTACATTCTTTTTCATTTCTTTTTTACATTTTCATTTGAATTTGCTGATAAAGATGCTCTATGTAACTTTTCTGGTGAAGAGCCTGCCACCTGCTTATGTCTCCATGGAGATGTTACGTGTTTGTCTGGAGCGTTCCACAGTATTGCATTTTAATGTATCTATCGGCATAAAGATTAGCAGTGACACCACAGGTTACAAGTCAGTTCTGTGGAGAGACGGCAACGCTCACAGTAAGAATGCATGTTTTTCAAGGCATCTTTGAGCAATATAAATTCATGAAGGTGCAATGAAGAAAATATGAGCCCTGGTGAAAATACACAGTACAATTGTGTTGTATAGACGAGATATTTTTTGAATCAAGTCAACAGAGCATAATATATATAAAACAACATTAGAGCTTTACCGGGACATCGCAGACACATGTGGTTGCTGTATTCACACATGAGGTTCTCTGAATGTGCTCTCTGGTGTAATTCATCTGTTACATGGCATTTTACTTCCGGGTCATGGAATACAATACATTTTTCAATACAAACGTGGGTAATCTTAAATTAGCATTTAAATAGATAAATATTATTATATACAGTGAACCATACCTTGACAATAAAAGTGCTAAGTGCTGTTCAAGGAGAGAAGGTGAAGAAATACAGTGCAGGAAACAAGGACACTGTCGATGCTATTGGAGATCTAATAAACAATAAACACTTATTGATGAATACAAATCCTCAATAACCAGAAATTACAAAGTGCACCTTTAATACCTACTTCATGTACTTGTATAGAACATTTGTGATACTTGTTTTCTTGACATGAAGTAGGATTTTTGCTCCCCTTCTGGAGTTTGGGTGTTTGTGGGCGGGAGGTGCAGGTGCCTGTTTATTTGCAGTAAACCGCAGTTGGAGTATCAGTTCTGGTGTGATTAGAGAGGTATGTGCGGAGCCTGGGTGGCCCCCTCGCTTAAGACCAGGCCATGATGTAATATACGATCCCTGTATTTTCAGTCCGACCGACCTCTCCACTGCCCCTGCCAAAACCCCAACCCAAATTAACACTTTCAGATGAATTTACGACACAGGATTTCACTACTGTTTTCATAACGGTCTGAAACGACTGCACTCCGCCTCCTTTTGCGATTCACGTTGGTGGAAGGGAAATAGATACTTTTACTGTTTTACTTGATCGTGAATAATTGTAAAATCATGATGTTGAATGACACATCTTGACACCCTCAGTAGTCATAGCAAGTACTAGTAAGTAATAGTAACCTTGTGTAGTTATTAGTATTACTCTTTGACATGTTGTACCCCCATAAGGCATATTTTCTTCTTTCCCAGGCTGGACTTTGAGGAGGGCGATGGGGCGTGGTGTCCCGAGACGTCCGTGGAGCCGGACCATCTAAAGGAGTTTCTTCAGATCGACCTGAGATCTCTGCACTTCATCTCCCTGGTGGGCACCCAAGGGCGACACGCGGGCGGCCACGGCAACGAGTTTGCGCCGATGTACAAGATCAAGTACAGCCGCGACGGGAGCAGGTGGATCTCCTGGAGGAACAGACAGGGCAAGCAGGTGTGTGATGCAGTTGTATCTAAATATACGGTGAGGTCATCTGTATTTGACTGAGGAAATATGAATGAATGAAACCTTTACTGCCTCGAGGGGAATTTTTCATAAAACCATTAAAACATAGTCCATGTGTCAGAACAGAGCACTTGGATTAGTTTATCGCAGTTGAATAATACGAGGGACAACGAATGTCTTGATCTTCCTCCGAGGCAAAATAGTGAATCATTAGTGAATGATTGAAAATACATAAATCATTTTAGTCAACTGACCAGCATCCTGAATGTACCTGCTTAAAACTCATGCGTTGTGCAGGATGAGACTCCAGTCAGCCACAACCACAAAAAAGAACAACAACATGGAATTAAAGCCGCAAGCGGCATCCAACGGCCCTCGCGGGCCGCCGGCCTTCCGACTCTGCTCTCTGCATTTTACAGAGATGGCGCTGACGCGCCCTCATTGTCAAAGAACTAAGACAGCGACACATTGTACATGTTCAATGCTGTGCTTAACCAGTGCAAATGAACACAAATATCGGTCGAATGTGCAGCTCCAGCGCACAGAGACCGTGACACTTGGAATAAAAATATGGATAACTTTTGATGCTCCGCTTGTGTAGATTATTTTCCCAAAATATGAGCTTGATCGAGCTATTGCCCACAGAGGAGTTCATTAAAGTGTGAAGCATAAATGTGAACATTTCAAGGATTTGGCGTTTTTCCCATTTGTGACATATATTTGCGGCTCTACCGCACAGAGACCCTAGTACTTAAAATCAAAATATGGATAACTTTTGATGCCCCGCTTGTGTAGATGATTCTCCCCAAATATGAACTTGATCGGGTAATCGCCCTAGGAGGAGTTTGTTAAAGTGTGAAGTGTAAAAATGTGGTCATTTTAGAGATTTTGCGGTTTCCCCATAGGGATAACATGGGATGTTTCTGTCATCGCTAAGGCTACGCTTTACCAAATATGACTTTGGCTCCCATACTTTTAATTTGGGGATGGCAAATGAGAATTGTGTGCAAAATGTCATGTCATTTGGAAAAACTCTTGTTTATAGGCCACTCTGAAGGCCAAATAGTCCAAATTCTGCGAAAAGTTTGCGGCTCAGCTGCACAGAGACCGTAAATGTTATCCATAAAATTTGAATAACTTTAGATGCCCCACTTGTCTAGAGGAGGTACACCGATTTTGAGATCGGTGGGCCAAACGCACTAGGAGGAGTTTGTTAAAGTGTGAAGCGTAAATGTGAACATTTCAAGGATTTGGCGTTTTTCCCATTTGTGACAGTATATTTGCAGCTCCACGGCACAGAAACCGTACCACTTAAAATCAAAATATGGATAACTTTTGATGCCCCGTTTGTGTAGATGATTTCCCCAAATATGAGTTTGATCTGACAATCGCCCTAGGAGGAGTTTGTTAAAGTGTGAAGCGTAAAAATGTGGTGATTTGAGCGATTTTCCCATAAGGATAACATGGGATGTTTCTGTCATCGCTACGGTTACGCCGTACAAAATATGACTTTGGCTCTCATACTTGTATGATCAGGATGGCAAATTAGAATTTAGTGCAAAATGTCATGTCATTTGGAAAAACTCTATTGTTTATAGGCCACTCTGAAGGCCAAATAGTCAGAATTCTGGGAAACGTTTGCGGCTCCGTCGCACAGAGACCGTAAAAGTTATCCTTCAAATTTGGATAACTTTAGATGCACCACTTGTCTAGAGGAGGTACACTGATTTTGAGGTTGGTGGGCAAAATGCACTAGGAGGACTTCGTTAAAGTGTAAAACATAAAAATGTGGTAATTTGAGAGATTTTGTGGTTTTCCCATAGGGATAACATGGGAGGTTTCTGTCATCGCTACGACTACGCCGTAAAAATTTAGGCATTTTTGTGATTGGCTTTTGTGATCGGGACGGCAAAATAGAATTTTGGGTAAAGTTTAGACAATTTTGGTAAAACTAATTTTTGACCTTCAATGTTAATTTAAAGGTCACTCTGTAGGGGGCGCTATCGCGCCCATTTCAATTTTGTCGGCCTAAACTGGTCCAAACTAGAAAGTTTAACAACTTATTCAAATTTGGTCCTAATCGGACTGGTTTTGATGAAATGGGAGCAATTTTTAGATGTGCAATATCCCAAAAAAAGTTGTCCAACTTTGCGGCTGCGCCGCACACAGACCGTAAAAGATATCTCAAAAAATTGGATAACTTTAGATGCCCCACTTGTCCAGAGGACGTCCGCCGATTTTGAAGTCGGTGGGCAAAACGCCCTAGGAGGAGTTCGTCAAAGTTTGACGTGAACAAAATGGCTAACACAGCGTGTTTTCATTTTCAAAGGAAGATGGCGGCCATAGGGTAAGTCTGGGGGCGTGGCCACAATAACATTTTTTTTTTGTCCTCACGAGAGGAATGCGTGTCCCGAATTTCGTAGCTTTACGCCAAAGTTGACCTCGGGGCGTCTCCCATAGGCGCAATGTATTTTGACTTTTGTTGGTGGCGCTGTCGCGCCATTTTTTAACGAAAAAAAAAATGGCTCAGAAAAAATACAATTTTTCGCCAATTCTGAATTTTGAGCAAAGTTTGGTGAGTTTTTGAGCATGTTCAGGGGGTCAAATTAGAGATCAAAGCGCTGAAGAAGAACAAGATAAAATATAGCCGCAAGCGGCAATGATCGGCCCTCGCCACGCCGCCGCCACACCGCCGCCACGCCGCAAGAGGAGGGGGCGCTAACGCGCCCCAATTGTCCTTTTATTACGCCTACTGCTGAATCTGAATCTTCTCCCCTTTGTTTTACCATCAAAAAGCTATTTTATTTTGAATTCTTGGCAAAATGTGCGGCTTTGCCGCACAGACACCGTGACTCTTTGAATGAAAATGTGGATAACTTTTGATGGTCCACACCTGAAGATGAGTCTCACCAAATTTCAGGTTAATAGGGCTGACGCCCTGGGAGGAGTTTGTGAAAGTCTAAAGTGTAAACATGTTCTGGCGATTTCCCCATTGGAATAACATGGAAGGTTTCGGTCATCGTTATGGCAACGCCATAACAATTATGACATGGGTCTCATTGACTTTTTTGATGGGGATGCTAAAATTGAGTTGTGTGTCAAATTTCATATAATTTCGCAAAACTAAACATTTAACCTCCATATAAAATCTGTAGGGGGCGCTGTGGCGCCAAATGAATTTATTTCACTTCAAGTAGGTTTAGGGCAAAGAGTTTAACAACTGATTCTAATTTGACGCAATTCGGACTTTATCCGCGCAAACGGCAGAAATTTTAAATATGGGAGATTTCTGAAATTCTAGCTACAGTTTGCGGCTTCGCCGCACAGAGACCGTGAGAGGTATCAATGTAATTTGGATAACTTTTGATGTCCCACTCCTCAGTAGCATTTTCACCAAATTTCAGCTTTTTAGGGCCAACGCCCTGGGAGGAGTTCGTAAAAGTACGACGTTTGGAAAAACTCCGAAGTCATGTTTAGCCATTTTTGAAGCAATATGGCCGACATTTGGTTGGGCGGACGGCGTTGCCGTAATAATATTTTTTACTTCTCTTGTCATCATCTACCTCTGCGCCAAATTTCATGATTCTACGATCAGATTTTTTTTGGGTCATTTCCCATCTCTCAATGCATTTTTGGTACATTTGGGGGCGCTGACGCGCCAATTTTTTTTATTTTAGAAAAGGGAAATAGCCAGAATGTAGAGAGGCACGATTTTTAGAGGTGTGAACATTTTTGTGACTTTTCGTCAATGTTCACTGGGTGAAGAATAGGGGGGTTGGTCCCGAGAAGAAGAAGAAGAAGAAGAAGAATATTCCGATGCGAAAACAATGTTTCCCATTTTTCAAATATCATAAACTATACATTTTCGGAAAGCGCTCGCGCTTTCCTACTTCATGGTGTGGGTCCCTGGTCACTGACGGGTACTTTCGTTAATTTTGAGTGGGCTCCGCCCACTTTGTGTTTTTGGCCCTCTATACAGTAATAATGTTCAATTTTTGCATTACATGCTTATATGCACGGAACATGCAAGAGATGGGGAACGTATTCGTGAGCTACTTAGCGCAAATGAGTGCTTTATATGGGGATGACGACCGCTTCGCGGTCGTCATCTCAATGTAAAGTGCTCGTTTAGTGCGCACTTTTGTACGGGCTTCGCCCGTTTACAACGGTAATGTTCCATTTTCCTACTACTAATTAGTATGCACGGGGCGTGCATGAGTGAAGGAGTGCGTTAGTGAGTGTTTGGAAGTGGGCGAGCGCTTCGCGCTCGATTTCGTGCGCACTACGTGCGCACTTTCGCAGCCGTGCTTCGCACGGCCTTACAAGATTAATAGGCCTCTCGCCAGCTTGTGGCGCTCGGGCCTAATAAAAATAATTAAAGCCGCAAGCGGCATCCAACGGCCCTCGCGGGCCGCCGGCCTTCCGACTCTGCGCTTTTGACTTGATAAAGATGGCGCCCTTATTGTGTGTTGAATTAAAAAAGAACTTGACAGACGGCGACACATTGGACATGGCCAATCCAGTGCAAATCAACACAAGTGTCAGTCAAATTTGCTGCGCCGCCGCACAGAGACCGTAGCACTTAGAATAAAAATATGGATAACTTTTGATGATCCGCTTGTGTAGATGATATTTCCCAAAGTAAAGCTTGATCGAGCTATTGCCCACGGAGGAGTTTGTTAAAGTGTGAAGTGTAAATGTGAACATTTCAAGGATTTGGCGTTTTTCCCATTTGTGACAGTATATTTGCAGCTCCACGGCACAGAGACCGTACCACTTAATATCAAAATATGACAAATTTTTGATGCCCCGTTTGTGTAGATGATTTTCCCCAAATATGAGCTTGATCGGGCTATCGCCCTAGGAGGAGTTTGTTAAAGTGTGAAGCGTAAAAATGTGGTCATTTTAGAGATTTCGCTGTTTTCCCATTTCTGACATATATTTGCGGGTCCGCCACACAGAGACCGTAGCACTTAGAATCAAAATATGGGTAAGTTTTGATGCCCCGCTTGTGTAGATGATATTCTCCAAATATGAGCTTGATCGGGCTATCGCCCTAGGAGGAGTTTGTTAAAGTGTGAAGCGTAAAAATGTGGTGATTTGAGCAATTCTACGATTTTCCCATAAGGATAACATGGGATGTTTCTGTCAACGCTACGGTTACGCCGTACAAAATATGACTTTGGCTCTCATACTTTTATGATCAGGATGGCAAATTAGAATTTTGTTCAAAATATCATGTCATTTGGAAAAACTCTATTGTTTATAGGCCACTCTGAAGGCCAAATAGTCAGAATTCTGGGAAACGTTTGCGGCTCCGTCGCACAGAGACCGTAAAAGTTATCCTTAAAATTTGGATAACTTTAGATGCCCCACTTGTCTAGAGGACGTACACCGTTTTTGAGGTTCGTGGGCAAAACGCACTAGGAGGAGTTTGTTAAAGTGTGAAACATAAAAATGTGGATATTTGAGAGATTTTGCGGTTTTCCCATAGGGATAACATGGGAGGTTTCTGTCATCGCTACGTCTACGCCGTAAAAAATAAGGCATTTGTCTGATTGGCTTTTGTGATTGGGACGGCAAAATAGAATTTTGGGTAAAGTTTAGACAATTTTGGTAAAACTAATTTTTGACCTTCAATGTTAATTTAAAGGTCACTCTGTAGGGGGCGCTATCACGCCCATTTCAACTTTGTCATCATAAACTGGTCCAAACTAGAAAGTTTAACAACTGATTCAAATTTGGTCCTAATCGGACTCGTTTTGATCAAATGGGAGCAATTTTTAGATGTGCAATATTCCAAAATAAGTTGTCCAACTTTGCGGCTGCGCCGCACACAGACCGTAAAAGGTATCTCAAAAAATTGAATAACTTTAGATGCCCCACTTGTCCAGAGGACGTACGCCGATTTTGAAGTCGGTGAGCAAAACGCCCTAGGAGGAGTTCGTCAAAGTTTGACGTAAACAAAATGGCTAACTCAGCTTGTTTTCATTTTCAAAGGAAGATGGCGGCCATAGGGTAAGTTTGGGGGCGTGGCCACAATGATTTTTTTTGTTTATCCTCACGAGAGGAATGCGTGTCCCGAATTTCGTAGCTTTACGCCAAAGTTGACCTCGGGGCGTCTCCCATAGGCGCAATGTATTTTGACTTTTGTCGGTGGCGCTGTCGCGCCATTTTTTAACGAAAAAAAAAATGGCCCAGAAAAAATAAAATTTTTCGCCGATTCTGAATTTTGGGCAAAGTTTGGTGAGTTTTTGAGCATGTTCAGGGGGTCAAATTAGAGATCAAAGCGCTGAAGAAGAACAAGAAAAATAAATATAGCCGCAAGCGGCAATGATCGGCCCTCGCCACGCCGCCGCCACACCGCCGCCACGCCGCAAGAGGAGGGGGCGCTAACGCGCCCCAATTGTCCTTTTATCACGCCTACTGCTGAATCTGTGACGCTGTCACATGTTCTCCCCTTTGTTTTACCATCAAAAAGCAATTTTATTTTGAATTCTTGGCAAAATGTGCGGCTTTGCCGCACAGACACCGTGACTCTTTGAATGAAAATGTGGATAACTTTTGATGGTCCTGAAGATGAGTCTCACCAAATTTCAGGTTAATAGGGCTGACGCCCTGGGAGGAGTTTGTGAAAGTCTAAAGTGTAAACATGTTCTGGCCCCATTGGAATAACATGGGAGGTTTCGGTCATCGTTACGGCAACGCCATAACAATTATGACATGGGTCTCATTGACTTTTTTGATGGGGATGCTAAAATTGAGTTGTGTGTCAAATTTCATATAATTTCGCAAAACTAAACATTTAACCTCCATATAAAATCTGTAGGGGGCGCTGTGGCGCCAAATGAATTTATTTCACTTCAAGTAGGTTTAGGGCAAAGAGTTTAACAACTGATTCTAATTTGACGCAATTCGGACTTTATCTGCGCAAACGGCAGAAATTTTAAATATGGGAGATTTCTGAAATTTTAGTTACAGTTTGCGGCTTCGCCGCACAGAGACCGTGAGAGGTATCAATGTAATTTGGATAACTTTTGATGTCCCACTCCTTAGTAGCATTTTCACCAAATTTCAGCTTTTTAGGGCCAACGCCCTGGGAGGAGTTCGTAAAAGTACGACGTTTGGAAAGACTCCGAAGTCATGTTTAGCCATTTTTGAAGCAATATGGCCGACATTTGGTTCGGGGGACGGCGTTGCCGTAATAATATTTTTTACTTCTCTTGTCACCATCTACCTCTGCGCCAAATTTCATGATTCTACGATCAGATTTTTTTTGGGTCATTTCCCATCTCTCAATGCATTTTTGGTACATTTGGTGGCGCTGACGCGCCAATTTTTTTTATTTTAGAAAAGGGAAATAGCCAGAATGTAGAGAGGCACGATTTTTAGAGGTGTGCAAATTTTTGTGACTTTTCGTCAATGTTCACTGGGTGAAAAATAGGGGGGTTGGTCCCGAGAAGAAGAAGAAAGAAAGAAAGAAAGAAAGAAAGAATAATATTCCGATGCGAAAACAATGTTTCCCATTTTTCAAATATCATAAACTATACATTTTCGGAAAGCGCTCGCGCTTTCCTACCTCATGGTGTGGGTCCCTGGTCACTGACGGGTACTTTCGATAATTTTGAGTGGGCTCCGCCCACTTTGTGTTTTTGGCCCTCTATACAGTAATAATGTTCAATTTTTGCATTACATGCTTATATGCACGGAACATGCAAGAGATGGGGAACGTATTCGTGAGCTACTTAGCGCAAATGAGTGCTTTATATGGGGATGACGACCGCGAAGCGGTCGTCATCCCAATGTAAAGTGCTCGTTTAGTGCGAACTTTTGCACGGGCTTCGCCCGTTTACAACGGTAATGTTCCATTTTCCTACAACTAATTAGTATGCACGGGGCGTGCATGAGTGGAGGAGTGCGTTAGTGAGTGTTTGGAAGTGGGCGAGCGCTTCGCGCTCGATTTCGTGCGCACTACGTGCGCACTTTCGCAGCCGTGCTTCGCACGGCCTTACGAGATTAATAGGCCTCTCGCCAGCTTGTGGCGCTCGGGCCTAATTAAAGCCGCAAGCGGCATCCAACGGCCCTCGCGGGCCGCCGGCCTTCCGACTCTGCTCTCTGCATTTTACAGAGATGGCGCTAACGCAATTGTCTAAGAACTAAGACAGCGACACATTGGACATGTACAATGCTGTGCTTAACCAGTGCAAATGAACACAAATGTCGGTCAAATGTGCAGCTCCAGCGCACAGAGACCGTGACACTTGGAATAAAAATATGGATAACTTTTGATGCTCCGCTTGTGTAGATTATATTTCCCAAATATGAGCTTGATCGAGCTATTGCCCACAGAGGAGTTCATTAAAGTGTGAAGCATAAATGTGAACATTTCAAGGATTTGGCGTTTTTCCCATTTGTGACAGTATATTTGCAGCTCCACGGCACAGAGACCGTAGCACTTAAAATCAAAATATGGATAACTTTTGATGCCCCATTTGTGTAGATGATTTCCCCAAATATGAGCTTGATCGGGCAATCGGCCTAGGAGGAGTTGGTGAAAGTGTGAAGCGTGAAAATGTGGTCATTTTGGAGATTTCGCTGTTTTCCCATTTCTGACATATATTTGCGGGTCCGCCACACAGAGACCGTAGCACTTAGAATCAAAATATGGATACGTTTTGATGGCTCGCTTGTGTAGATGATTTTCTCCAAATATGAGCTTGATCGGACAATCGCCCTAGGAGGAGTTTGTTAAAGTGTGAAGTGTAAAAATGTGGTGATTTGAGCGATTCTACGATTTTCCCATAAGGATAACATGGGATGTTTCTGTCAACGCTACGGTTACGCCGTACAAAATATGACTTTGGCTCTCATACTTGTATGATCAGGATGGCAAATTAGAATTTAGTGCAAAATGTCATGTCATTTGGAAAAACTCTATTGTTTATAGGCCACTCTGAAGGCCAAATAGTCAGAATTCTGGGAAACGTTTGCGGCTCCGTCGCACAGAGACCGTAAAAGTTATCCTTAAAATTTGGATAACTTTAGATGCACCACTTGTCTAGAGGACGTACACCGATTTTGAGGTTGGTGGGCAAAACGCACTAGGAGGAGTTCGTTGAAGTGTAAAACATAAAAATGTGGTAATTTGAGAGATTTTGCGGTTTTCCCATAGGGATAACATGGGAGGTTTCTGTCATCGCTACGACTACGCCGTAAAAATTTAGGCATTTTTGTGATTGGCTTTTGTGATCGGGACGGCAAAATAGAATTTTGGGTAAAGTTTAGACAATTTTGGTAAAACTAATTTTTGACCTTCAATGTTAATTTAAAGGTCACTCTGTAGGGGGCGCTATCGCGGCCATTTCAATTTTGTCAGCCTAAACTGGTCCAAACTAGAAAGTTTAACAACTGATTCAAATTTGGTCCTAATCGGACTGGTTTTGATCAAATGGGAGCAATTTTTAGATCTGCAATATTCCAAAATAAGTTGTCCAACTTTGCGGCTGCGCCGCACACAGACCGTTAAAGGTATCTCAAAAAATTTTATAACTTTAGATGCCCCACTTGTCCAGAGGACGTACGCCGATTTTGAAGTCGGTGGGCAAAACGCCCTAGGAGGAGTTCGTCAAAGTTTGACGTGAACAAAATGGCTAACACAGCGTGTTTTCATTTTCAAAGGAAGATGGCGGCCATAGGGTAAGTCTGGGGGCGTGGCCACAATGATTTTTTTTGTTCGTCCTCACGAGAGGAATGCGTGTCCCGAATTTCGTAGCTTTACGCCAAAGTTGACCTCGGGGCGTCTCCCATAGGCGCAATGTATTTTGACTTTTGTCGGTGGCGCTGTCGCGCCATTTTTTAACGAAAAAAAAAATGGCCCAGAAAAAATCAAATTTTTCGCCGATTCTGAATTTTGGGCAAAGTTTGGTGAGTTTTTGAGCATGTTCAGGGGGTCAAATTAGAGATCAAAAAGCAGAAGAACAAGAAAAATAAAAATAATAATATTTTTAGCAAAAACAATATAGCCGTTTCCACTATAACAACAAATTATACATCGTTTGAAAGCTCTAAGCCTTCCCCATGCCGCCATGGGGTGGAATCATCATTACGAGCGCTTACGCGCTCGTCCCTCCCCATTCCGTCGGGATGCCCCGCCCACTCCCCATAGACTTCCATTGATTTGAGCAGATACAAGCATGGCCCATGCCTGCGGCATGGATTCTCGCGTACAGGACGATGCCAGGAGGGTTTTTGGAGGAATGCAGCGCTTCGCGCTGCTGTTGTCAACAATTTGTGAATGGGCTACGCCCATTCACAAATTGTTGACTATTTCTGTCATAGCAGGAGTAAGTATGCATGATCCATGCCTTCGGCATGGGCTAGTTCACTGTACTTGCCAGGGGCGACGGGGCACCAAACATGCGGGCTGCGCCCGCATGTTTGGTCAGACAGTTGCAACGCTGCCTTCGGCAGCGTTGCGGGAGCAATAGGCCCTCCGCCCTGCTGGGGCTCGGGCCTAAATATCATAAACTATACATTTTCGGAAAGCGCTCGCGCTTTCCTACCTCATGGTGTGGGTCCCTGGTCACTGACGGGTACTTTCGTTAAATTTTGAGTGGGCTCCGCCCACTTTGTGTTTTTGGCCCTCTATACAGTAATAATGTTCAATTTTTGCATTACATGCTTATATGCACGGAACATGCAAGAGATGGGGAACGTATTCGTGAGGTACTTAGCGCAAATGAGTGCTTTATATGGGGATGACGACCGCTTCGCGGTCGTCATCCCCATTTTACATCCCCTCAATGTAAAATGCTCGTTTAGTGCGCACTTTTGCACGGGCTTCGCCCGTTTACAACGGTAATGTTCCATTTTCCTACTACCAATTAGTATGCACGGGGCGTGCATGAGTGAAGGAGTGCGTTAGTGAGTGTTTGGAAGTGGGCGAGCGCTTCGCGCTCGATTTCGTGCCGTGCTTCGCACGGCCTTACGAGATTAATAGGCCTCTCGCCAGCTTGTGGCGCTCGGGCCTAATAATATTTTTAGCAAAAACAATATAGCCGTTTCCACTATAACAACAAATGATACATCGTTTGAAAGCTCTAAGCCTTCCCGATGCCGCCATGGGGTAGAATCATCATTACGAGCGCTTACGCGCTCGTCACTCCCTATTCCGTCGGGATGCCCCGCCCACTCCCCATAGACTTCCATTGATTTGAGCAGATACAAGCATGGCCCATGCCTGCGGCATGGACTCTCGCGTACAGGACGATGCCAGGAGGGTTTTTGGAGGAATGCAGCGCTTCGCGCTGCTGTTGTCAACAATGAGTGAATGGGCTACGCCCATTCACTCATTGTTTACTATTTCTGTCATAGCAGGAGCAAGTATGCATGATCCATGCCTTCGGCATGGGCTATTCACTGTACTTGCCAGGGGCGACGGGGTACCAAACATGCGGGCACAGCCCGCATGTTTGGTCAGACAGTTGCAACGCTGCCTTCGGCAGCGTTGCGGGAGCAATAGGCCCTCCGCCCTGCTGGGGCTCGGGCCTAATTATTCATTCAAAACATTGAATTTGATTGGGAAGGGGGGCATTTTTTCCCATCAACTTGAGAGTGTGTCCCTGGGCGAGACATTTCACTTAACTTGCAACCAAAGTCATAATATGTGGCAGGTTGCAGCAGGAAGGGCATCCGGCGTTCAAATCTGCCAAATCAGTGTGTGCTGTGGTAACTCTGGATGAACAGGGACAAAAAACGGGGACAAAAGGCCTAAAAGAATATATTTGAATCCCATATACCACTTAATGGTATATGGGATTTGTGACAACCGGTACTTGTTCATTCCTATTTGTAGTTTCTTTTACACCACTCCATGCCTTTCTGTTGTAGGTGATTGAAGGAAACAGAAATGCCTATGACATCGTCCTGAAGGACCTGGAGCCGCCGATCGTCGCCCGGTTCGTGCGGTTTATGCCCGTGACGGACCACTCCATGAATGTGTGCATGAGGGTGGAGCTTTACGGCTGCGAATGGCTCGGTGAGAGGAAGAAAAGAAGCTATAGCGCTTTTTTTTAGATGGTAGTTGTAGCAGTAAGTTATAATTAAATTTGGATATTTAGATGTGTTGTGTTTACTTTTTCTGGCAATGCAATATTGATAACGCAGACTGCAGTATTTATTTATCAGTATACATATTCATTTCTTTATTTTTCCTAATTTAATTGTGCCAGCATTGTCATTTTGTTAATTGTTGGTGCACTTTAACTTGTTTTTGTGATACAAGAATTATTATATTGTGATGGTAAAATAACAACTTGTGCATGTAGTAGTTTTACAAAGGAATACCATTGTACTTTGCCTTTTAAAAACTAATTGTTAGTTATTGTGTGAAGTACTGTATAGTAATTGTTCCTCAGTCTGATATCATGAGGCATACGTCACTATTGTATATTTTATTGTGGTGCATCTTTAGATTCCAAGCCCTATATTTTCTGAAGCAGCTGAGATCAACTTAACACTTATTATGTCCTTATTTTATCCATGTTCTAGATCATGTATTTTAGTTTGCGCAATTTGTGTTAATCTCACCTTTTGTCCTCCTGCAGATGGTCTGGTCTCATATAACTCTCCCGTTGGAGAACACATGACTTTGGCTGGTTCTTCTGTTTATCTGAATGATTCTGTCTATGATGGTGCGCTCGTTCACAGGTCTGTGCATTTTTGAAGACATATTTCACAGAATTTTGATGAGTGTACTTGTACCAATAGAAGACAGGACTGTAGTAGGTAGTTGTAATTTAGTAGTAGTAACGTAATCCTCTGTCTATCCTTTTACCTTTACGTAAATGCTAAAATAATGAGTATAGAGTAAAAGCTGAGTGTCATTTCACTGTTGAGCATTGCCTGAAAGCCCAGAGCAGTGCTTCTGTGTTTGTTGACAGCTGTGTTTTTCAGCGGTGCGGTGATGTTGTGGTGAATAATGTCCTCCATGACACTGCCTCAGGATCAGGGGAAAAGTGGAGATGGAAAATAAAATGGAGAGAATTGGACTATCATCCAAAACGCATTAGGTGACAATTGGCTTTGTAATGCTGCCACCTAGTGTCGACCACAGGTATCATAGAGTCACACTGGTTGATACAGAGTAGAATATTTGAATTCTGAACTTTAGATATTATTAGCCATCACCCTATTGTAATGTTGTCTTTGGATAGGTGGCAGATACGTTTATAGTTGTATTATCTCTTCTGTAATTAAGCTAATACATTCAACATTTAACAATAAATTTTGAACACTTCTAGGATATTTGTATTAGTAAAAAAGCATTATGTACATTGTCTGAAATGGTGTGTAGCTGGTTGGCCCATACGCTTTGCTTACACGGTTATTTTCTTACTTTTGCAATGTTAGAAAACGGTTGTTTCTCCACAAGATGCCGACATCAGAAACAAAATAAAAGTACCGTGGCCTTTGGGCTTGAGCACTGTTCTTTCAGGATTGTGGTATCTTCTTTTTTGACAAAGTTGTTTGTGTTTTTTGCAGCATGACGGAGGGCCTGGGCCAGCTCACTGACGGAGTGTGTGGTTTGGACGATTTCACCGTCGGTCATGTCTACAACGTGTGGCCTGGTTATGACTACGTGGGCTGGAGCAACGAGAGCTTTCCCAATGGATATGTTGAAATCATGTTTGAGTTCGACCGCACACGAAACTTTACCTCCATGAAGGTGAGGTCACTGCAGTACACGCCCACCACACCAACCAAGCAAATCATTATGACCACCTGAATATCATGGAGCATTTTGCGTTGCACTTTTCCTTTCTAAGGCCATTCTGACTACTACAGAGCAGAAACACTTCACATGAGCTTAAGTTTTTAAATGCTGTAATTTATTGCAGACATTTCTCAAATCCTCCTGTTTTTCTGCTTCTGATGCATCAACTTTCACAAAGGTTCAATTGCTGCTTAATGCATTATAGTATTCCATACTAACTGATGCCACGATGAAAAGATTGTTTTTCCCTTTGTCAGCCAAAGGTCAAATCAAATCAAATCAAATTTATTTATAAAGCACAATTCATACAAACTGCAATTCAAAGTGCTTTACAGTGTTTAAAACACAATTAAAAATATAAAATAAAAACACAATGCAATTTATAAAAAAATAAAACAATGTATGTCAGAGTAAAATAACGAATAAAAATAATATAGTATTTTAAAATATTAAAAACCAGGTAAAATTATGTCAGTCATAGGCGCAGCTAAACAAAACAGTCTTTAGCTTGGATTTAAACACAGTCAGACCTTTGCCCCATAGACCTGGAACGCAGATTCTCCGTGTCTGGTCTTGGCTCTGGGCACCAGCAGGAGGCCAGTCCCTGAGGTCCTTATTCTTATATTATATCCTTATATGGCACACACAAGTCTGAGATGCATTTTGGTGCTAGGCCATGGAGAGACTTGTACACAAGTAGAGCCGTTTTAAAGTCTATTCTCTGAGCCACAGGGAGCCAGTGCAGAGACCATGGTCAAATAACTCTACTAGATGTTTACAAATTCCCCCATTATTCAAGTTCATGTCTGTCCTCATAGGTCCACTGCAACAACATGTTTTCGAAGCACGTCAAAGTCTTCAAGGAGGTGGTGTGCTACTTCAGGTCGGACGTGGACTGGGAGCTCTCGCCCCTGAGCTTCAGTCCTGTGGAGGACCTGACAAACCCCAGTGCGCGGTTTGTGACGGTGAATCTGGCCCACCACATGGCCTCTGCCATCAAGTGCCAGTTCTACTTCTCTGAGGCCTGGATGCTCCTCAGTGAGATCACCTTCCAGTCAGGTGCAGAGACGGATGAATGCCACTGTTTATACTGTATGCTACTTTTAAGATGTGATGTTGTCAAGCAAAAAATAGGTTGATCAATCATTGCAATTTTATTCTGTTTAAGAATCAGTCATGTTTATTGTTTGACTTTTTACAGATACAGCAATGTACAACACAACATTGGTACCATCAAAGCCAAAATTACCGTCAAATATACAACCAGGTAATTACCTATTTCAATAAAGAAGAAAGGGAGTAAAAAGTATTCAAAAATGAAAGGCATTTTTTATTACTAGAAAGCTTCTAAAGTTCTGTAACCTAGAATCACTCTCTTATAGTCTTCTCTCTCTCTCTGTCTCTGTCTCTCTCTGTCTCCCTCTGTCTCTCTCCGTCTCCCTCTAGAGGACGACCCTACTCACAAAGTGGACGACAGTAACACTCGTATTTTGATTGGTTGTTTGGTGGCCATTATCTTCATCCTTGTGGCCATCATTGTCATCATCTTGTGGCGACAGGTGTGGCAGAAAATGCTGGAAAAGGTGAGTTTATTTGAATTTGAACTCTTTTGCAAAACACTAGCCTCTGAGGAGGTGCAGTATATCGCTTATGGTGGTACAATAATGTATAAGTAAATGAGCTAAATGTATACAAATAAAATGTATTTATTGCTTAGCCCTCCTTCAGTGTATAGTATATTCCCTCATCATAACTCACTCATTCTAGGCCACTCGTCGGATGCTGGACGATGAACTAACTGCTAGTTTGTCAATACAGAGTGAGACGTTCACCTACAGCCATAACAACGACCCTCAGTCCAGTTCTGCCAGTGAACAGGAGTCCACCTCCACCTACGAGAGGATCTTTCCCCTGAGCCCGGACTATCAGGAACCATCCCGCCTCATATCTAAACTGCCCGAGTTTGCTCAGACCTCGGAGGAGCAAGGTACAGGAACATAATGTGCAAATTATTCTGCAAAAATAAAGGTGCTTTATTGGTATGCATTATTTACTGTCTCCATATGACAATAGAGGTTTCCAAAGTAGTTGTCTGGATTATATTTTAACGTCAAGATGTTCCAATTACCATCCTGCCGGGCGTCATTCAGAACAGGTCCGATATAGATGATTTATACAGCTTTAGGAGCAAGTGAAGCATAACAATCTGAGACTTTAACTCTAGACCTCATGCCATCATTGGGTTTAGATTACCCACAGGCGTCTGCAGTAGTACGCCTCCCCCCTCCCTCCACAACATGAAAAAAGGGTTTTTGTTGTTGTTGTTTTATGTTTGAAAATAAATAGTAAAAAAATACATTTTATTTTTAACCCGTACACTATCTTTAAACTCAAGGGTTAGAGGTTTCAAAGGTTTGATTAATCGACCACTAAAATAATCATTATTGACAGCCCTATCTTAGAAGACTGAGAAGTGAGACATCTGCATTTGTTGTTAATATTTAAAATAATAATTGCAGGCCCAGAAAACATATTGCATAGACTATATTTGTACTATATACCGGTATATAAACCTAAAACATAAAACAGACAGAAGTACAAACGTTTAGTTCAGCAGACTTCAGGGTTCTCAATAAACAAGAACATCTTCATGTTGGAGTCTGTGTTTACTATAGTGGCATTACTTAAGTGTACATTGATGCACATCTATTTCTCAGAAAAAATACCTCTTTAATCAGCTAACTAACTCTGATTATGGTATATAATTCCAATAATCAATCAAATAATCCTGTTTAATTGCAGCGTCCAGCACAGCAGCCTCAAAGTCCACCACATCCACGGCCGTCCAAGATGGCGTCCCACACTACGCAGAGGCCGACATCGTGAACCTCCAGGGAGTAACCGGGGGTAACACATACGCCATCCCCGCAGTCACCATGGACCTGCTCTCAGGGAAAGATGTGGCCGTAGAGGAGTTTCCCAGAAAATTACTGACTTTCAAAGAAAAACTTGGAGAGGGACAGTTTGGAGAGGTTGGTGTTCTTTAATTGTTATGACACTTTGACCCTTTTTTAAAATAAAATTGTTCATCTTCTCTGTATTAATGTAGTCACTTTTGCTCTCTCTCTTCAGGTGCACTTGTGTGAGGCAGAGGGGATGCAGGACTTTATGAATAAAGAGTTTAAATTTGACTACCCCGAGGAGGAACCAGTTTTAGTGGCTGTGAAGATGCTTCGCTCAGATGCAAATAAAAATGCAAGGTAAAGCTTATAATATGATTTATTTTGACATATTTTGTACTAATCTGACCTTGTTGTTTTCAGAAACGACTTCCTGAAGGAGATAAAGATCATGTCCCGTCTGAAGGACCCGAACATCGTGCGTCTTTTGGCCGTGTGCATCTACAGCGACCCCCTGTGCATGATCACTGAGTACATGGAGAACGGAGATCTCAATCAGTTTTTATCAAAGCACGAGCCGGAGGGACAGCTGGCTCTGCTTAGCAACGCACCCACTGTCAGGTAAAGCAACCAAACACTGGCATCTTATCTATAATAGTGGCATTCGCTTCGTCTTTACGTCGCGGTTTCACCATACAATAGCTTCTTTGTCTTACGGCACACTGTAGAACTACATCGTAACAATATTTAATAGACAGAGATACTATTACGTGGACAAATACTTTATATTCAATCAGATAAATTGACTTATGACTTTGGATTTCTATGTCGATGTAAATCACCAGCATCGTTCAGAGCTTCACTGACATTTTGACCTCTTTGTGTACTTGCTCCTCTCATGCATAAGAAGAAATAAAACACTTTCATTCTCTTACAACAATCAATACATTAACGCTAATACTGGCCAAATGCTCAAATCAACAAGCCAAACTGTTTAATCCTGTATAACATTAACAGTGGGCCATATTTTTATACATTTATGTCTTTCATTTGCTCCTTAGTTTCAAGAACCTGTGCTACATGGCCACTCAGATTGCGTCAGGGATGAAGTATCTGTCGTCCTTGAACTTTGTCCATCGCGACCTGGCCACCAGAAACTGTTTGGTGGGAAAGAACTACACCATAAAAATAGCTGACTTTGGCATGAGCCGAAACCTGTACAGCGGGGACTACTACCGGATCCAAGGGCGGGCAGTGCTGCCCATTCGCTGGATGTCGTGGGAGAGCATCTTGCTGGTAACACATACTATACTACACTGCTATACAACAGGAGATCATGTGCGAGAGGCAGAGCTGCTTAATTCAAGATAAAACATGATCAGCAACTTTTTTGGGGTTGACACTGGACTTTCAATTAAATGAAAGCAGATGGTCTAAAACTGACAACTCAAAATGATTTACCCAGGCCAACTTTGTACCGCAATTACAACTTTATTATAACGGTTTTGCCAGATAGATATTAAAAAATGCAGTGTGTAAAATGTTTAACTCAAACAATGACTAAAGCTTGACCAGTAACAGTAATTTGACCAAATGAGGACAAAACGAAGGATATCACAAAAGAACATTTATTTTGTTTTATTTATTATTTAGCTTTAAGATAAGATAAGATATTCCTTTTTGTCCACAAATGGGGAAATTTCATTGTTGCAACGTAGGTAGATACAGAAGAAAAGGACAGATAACTTATAGATAACAGATAACTTAACTCTTAATAGAAGAACTCTTATAAACAAAAACTCTCATCTCAAGTACTTGTACAACATCTCATTTCCTAATAAGGAATGGAGGGGGAAAATAAATAAAAGATTAAGAAAATTAAAAATTAAAAATTAAAAATTAAAAATTAAAAATTAAAAATTAAAAATTAAAAATTAAAAATTAAAAATTAAAAATTAAAAATTAAAATTAAAAACAAAAATAAAATAAAATAAAAACAGCTAGCGTAAGACAAGATAATACTACTAATAATAATTGGTAAAATAATGGTAAAATAAACACTCCATTGTCATCAGTTATATTGATTACAGAGTTAGCTGACATTTTAACTAAGGCTTCAAACTGTAATTTGTTTTATGACTTGCAATTACCTTGGATTGTGGGGTGTGGCACTTGATTCTTGACTCTTGCTGAATATCTCACCTACACTTCATCCCCATTCCGTGCTCACATCTTTCCTGTACCGAACCGGTCAAACGCGCTGTATTATTATCGGTTCGTAAACCTTTGGCTTTTGTCTGCTGCAGGGTAAGTTCACCACGGCGAGTGACGTGTGGGCCTTTGGTGTGACTCTGTGGGAGATTCTGAACTTCTGTAAAGAGCAGCCGTACTCTCAGCTCACAGACGAGCAGGTGATCGAGAACACAGGAGAGTTCTTCAGGGACCAGAAACGACAGGTCAGTGCTTTACAGAGGAAAAGTCTTGGCAACCGTGGGGATTTCTTACACTTTTTGAACACATTATTAATATACCGGCATATGAATATTTATTTTTCCACTTTGAATGGTAGATTTATTTTGGTGGCGTGTAGATGTTCTAAAACACATATAGTTGAGATGTAGCAAGTAAACATTTTGTGCTTAAAATGATGTATTTGAGGCAAAACCATTATTAATTATCTATATTGTGTGGGTATGAAGATTGGTATGGTGTCCTTAATAAATAGGAATACTGGGAAGTAACTAAATAAATACGATTAGAGTAATAATGAAGTACTTACTAAGCTTGAATCATTCTTCTAAACGTATAAACAATAAATGAATGATGGATTTTATGACAAGACTTATGAAAGTGCAGTTATTATAAAGTGTTGCACATATAGTATAGGATTAGAGTAATAATGAAGTACTTACTACGCTTGAATCATTCTTTTTAAACGTATAAACAATAAATTAATGATGGATTTTATGTCAAGAAAGTGCAGTTATTATAAAGTGTTGCTCATATAGTCACTGTAAAACGATTCTACAGGTTATTGAAAAACCTAAGCATGATAATATGTACTTCTGTAATGCAGCAAACATATTTAAATCAGTGTTTCCCGTCTGTGTTGTAGATCTACCTGCCTCAGCCGGTCCTGTGTCAGGACGCTCTGTACAGCGTCATGCTCACCTGTTGGAGGAGGAACACCAAAGATCGACCCTCCTTCCTGGAAATACACCGAGCCCTTTTAGACAAATCATGTTTAACTGAAGAGGACGACTGCGTTTAGGACCGTGTCGGCTGTGGATGATCCAGGTTTAAGCTAATTTTTCAGTCAAAATACTCTACAACTGCCAATTTGTACTGAACATTGAGCTGTACGTGTGAAGAGAAGGAAGACTATATTTTCTTTTTCTAATGGTTTTCACGCCACAATGAGATGAGTCACGGGCAAAAAACATGAACTTTAAACGTTCCTAACATTTTTAGGAAACCAAACTAAAATGTAGCAATGACTTAACTGCACTTTTAGATTGAATTGTGTGTTTCTGATGTAGGGGTGGGTTGTATTGGCAAAAAATACATTTCTCAATATTTTTTAGCATTACCTTGATGTGGATATTTTAACAGCGCATTGAGAATGTGCTAAAATGTGCCTGTGAATGTCTTGGTTGAGGTATCGCACAAAGCATGATTAGACTGTCAAATGAACCACAAAAGAGCAGAAATATCACTTATAATTATACCCTTGTTTTGGAAGATTACACTAGATGTTTCTGTCGCTTTTTTAGGTAATTTTTAATAGTTTCAATTACAGCCGATACACTCAACAATATTCTATCTATATTTTGCATATCCTTAAACCAGCATTTAAAAAAATATATATATATATATCTCCCACCTCTATTCAGATGTTGTGTTTTGGAAGACTGCTTGAATGTAGAGTGAAATATGTCATCTCAACTTCTCACAAACTGCGCACATCAGCAAACAACATCTGTGACATCTTCTTGCAGTGATTTTTATCTTGTATGTGACTGTATTTACTAGTATTATACGTGTTATATATTTATAACAGTTTTATAACTTGTTTGTGTTTGTCCACATTGCTCTGCTCTTATAGAAGCAGTTCATGTTTTAATTGTTTTTTTTATATCTTATACTCATGAACAACTGCAACAGGCAACATTCCCATCTGATTGAGTGTGTTTAGAAAGAAAGATTGTTTGCTGTTGTATTATATTTCTGTTGTATAATGAAGGTCTAAAGTAAAAGACATTTGGTTTTACATAGTCCGAGGTAAAGTTTTTGACCAATACACATGAATACTATTTTTCAGCTCAGTTTCTCCAAAAGGACTACACAATTGTGTCACGTGTTGGCAAAAGTGTAAATGGATTATTAAGTATCTGATTGTGTGAAATGAATGTATACCCATTGTTGATTTCATTGTACTTTATCAGGGCCAGAATTAAACCTGAGCTGAACTGAGAGTGTAATTTATTTATAAGGTGGTGTGAATGTTTCATTAAACACAGGGTGACCAAACCATGCACTGATTGGCTGGTAGCTGCACCGCATGACAACTTCAGGGGAGGAGCCAAGCATTTATTTACAACCTGATGCTGGTCCATCTGGAAACCTGCTGCTTCTGATCCTGAATTAAAACTCAAAAAGGATGAACAAAGTGGTTTTGGTTACAGGCGCAAATAGGTAGGCTAATGTTATTTTTCATATTTACTTTTTTAAATATAATTTTTCTATGCGTTGTGACTTGGTGAATTGTTGCCTTGAGCATTCAGTACTCTTGTCATATATATATATACACACACACACACACACACACATAATTAAAGAGTTCTAGAGCCAAATGTCATGTCATCTCAAAGTTGTTGTCCTCACAGTGGGGTTGGTCTGGCCCTGTGTGAGAAGCTGCTGGATGAGAAGCTGCTGGATGAGGAGGTCCAGTTGTGTCTGGGCTGCAGAAACATGCAGCGCGCCCAGACAGCGCGCTCAGCCCTGCTCCGCTCACACCCTTCAGCTCAGGTGGACGTGCTTCAGGTGGACACCAGCAGCACCGCCTCTGTGCTCAGGGCAGCACAGGAGTTCAAACTAAGGTGGGACAGCGAGAGCGCTACAATTACAGCACATTTAAAATATAGCAATCTCATGCCACTCAGACAAATGACTAATTCGATTCAGTCATGGTGCAGGTATAGCCGACTGGACTACCTCTACCTGAACGCAGGAATCATGCCAAACCCTCAGTTTGATGTTAAAGCATTTTTCCACGGCCTCCTCAATGGGTATGTTTGTTCTGTTCATTTAGTCAGGTTATCTTTTATTCAGTTTTAAAACTGTTCACATAAATGGCATCCTTTTTCATGAATTAAATTATACTCAACACTTGTTTTATCGTTAACTTTCAGTTCCATTTTGACTTGTGCAAATTACAAAAATATAAATCGCTTACAACGCCTCACCCAGAATATGAATCATTAATAAATCATTTGAAAATGTGTTTATATTGCAGCCGAGTCATAGGAATGCTTGCCACAGGATCTGGAATCCTTACACAGAAAGACAGCGTTACTCCTGATGCTTTTCAAGAAGTGTTTGCCACAAACCTCTTTGGTCACTTTCTATTGGTGAGTCTTATTCTCTGTCTGAGTCTGATTTGGCCTCATTTTCCATTTTGTGCTGAAATAAAATCAAAGAGATGACTGCCCTTGAAATAGACATAGTTGACACACGATCTGCACATTGCTTAGCAACATAAACTCATTAAATATGAATGTGTCAGAGTCTCCAGTCCTGCAGGTCACAGCAGACACTGATGGAGTCTGATGTCCAGGTCAAGGTATCTTTACTCTCCCACTCAGGGAAATTGGTTTTGCCGCATCACTCAACATAAAAAAAAAACATTTTAACAGACACATGATATGCAAAACAAACAAGAGTAAAAATTAAAAGGGCAAGAGGAATGTCACAATAACAATGGAAATGTGCCTTTACAAGTGCCATTAAGGTGCTTCACAGCTTTAGGAATAACTGTGGCCCCGGCCTCTTTGTGCTACAACCAGGAGCGCTATATGTTTGCTAAAGAACAGAGTTGAGGGATAACCAACTACGGTTTCTGCTTTAAGGTAATTATACAACTATTTAAAAGGTGAAATCATCACGCAGTTTTTCTGAGGCCTTCTTGCTGGGTATGTTTGTTCTGAGCTCAGCTTCTGGGCTGCTCAGGTCTTTCTATGTAGTTTGTATGTGTCTCCCCATGGGTGGGTTTCCTCTAGGTGGGTTGCCCCAGTGGATTTGAAAGAATGTAGTGGACAAATTTCTACGAAGACGATAGCGTGCATGTTGACATTTAAACTTAAAGCTACAATATATAGTATCTTGTGTTTGAATAGTTCAGGGAGCTGGAGTCAGTCCTCTGTCAAGATGGACAGACATCACAGCTGATCTGGACCTCATCGAGTAACGCACAGCGCTCGTCCTTCTCACTGGAGGACGTCCAGCACAGAAGAGGCTCACAGCCTTATAGCTCCTCCAAATACGCTTCTGATCTGCTCAGCTTAGCCCTCAACAGTCATTATAACCAGAAGGTCAGTGTCTCTCAAATAACCTTTTTCCCTTCCATTTTATTTGACTCAAGTTGATGCTGTTATTTTAGGGTCTCTACTCCTCAGTGACATGTCCAGGTTTTGTTATGACAAACCTCACATACAGAGTCTTCCCATCATTCCCAGCTTTCCTTTGGACACTTCTGATGCCTGTCTTTTGGCTTGTAAATGGAAGATTTCATTATTTTAAACCTGTTTGTGCTCAAATTATTTACGTATTTACGAACATTATTGCAGATAAGGATGTTCACCAACACTTTCACTCTGACACCTCTAAATGGAGCTGAAGCTTTGGTAAGCAAATAACTTTAAGAGAACCTATGCATGAACCATGATGTCAATGTATAAAGATTGACAAAAAGCAGAAATAAAATGATAGCCCTTTGTGAAAGTGCACTAACATTCAAAAGTAATGTTACTGTGTTAGTATGTTTTATTACACCACAGCATTTAAAACTAAAGTAGCATTAATTCCTTCTCCAGTTTTGGCTGTTTAAACAAAAGCCTGAATCACTGGACCCTTACAGCAAGTACCATAGTTTAACATCTGGGCTCGGGAACACGTACACACAAGCACGGAAAGTAAGGACGGCGATATTTCTGACGGCACATTTAAAGATTTGAGAATTACAAGTACTTGTTTTAAGATAATTAATAGTACTCTTATTTGTTTCTTTACAGATGGATATCGACTTGAAAACATCAGAAGTTCTCTATGAAAAATTGCTTCAACTAGAAAGAGAAGTAAAGAGGAAACTTCAGGATCAACAAGAGACAAAAATATCCACGGGTTTCAAAATTATTGAAAATTAGGGCTGTCATAACGATCAAAAATGATATTTTGATTGGTGAGAAGCCCTCAAAATATCACCTATAACAGGATGCTCATTACAAGACCCTTTATTGGTTGGTCTGAAAGTAAATACATTGGCATTTAATACAAGACAGGTCATCAAAGTGTGTGATAATAAAATTCAAAAGTACTCAGTAGATTTCCTCGTACTTTCATCAGCGTCTTCTTCAGTCTCTGTTACGAGTGGCTATGACCATGTTGTTTATCCCCTGCTCCTCGTGGTGAAATCCACTGTAGGCTGCGATCAGGCTGTCTGTGTCGTCCCAAAAGTTGATATAGGTCTCAGAGTACGGAGGCGCTGGCAGATGTGGAGCCATACATCTGTGAGCCTGGTCCCCGAGGTCCACTTCATCACAGTCCCCTTCACCGCCGCTCAGTTTTGGGTTACAAAAAGCCCAAACCATCCCACAGAAATAGACAAAAAAAGTGCCCATTACCATCACCATGAGTGCATAGGACTCTATCATAGCTTTAGTGACTGAAGAGGGCATCGCTGTGTTCCCAGTCGGACTTTGGGAGCAGACTAGTCTCTCGCTGTATGGGACGTCCATCACATTAGGACTTAAAGCAGCCAGGCACCTTTTATTGGCATTAGTTATAGCAGAAATCTTTTATATAAACACAAACACGCGTCATTCTTTCTTTTTAGTGAAGAATGTTAACATGTTTTGTCATTTGTTGTAATGAGCACTTTTGCACTGGTGTGGGGACTGGATCAGTAGAACTACTCGGACACATTACTGCACACGGGGCCCTTAACCTGCAAACTCGAGAGAAGAATGTAGATTTCGCATTAGGAGAATTAAGCACTGATACAAGGATATTTTTCTATTACAACACACATGATTCTAGTGTTTACTCATAATTGTAATGTGTTAGGCCTGTGTTTTTTGAACAAAAGTAGGCCAAGTAGCTGTTCTTGTTTGACAAGGTAAAGCAGGGCTGTAATAAAGATAATTATGGCCGGGACCATCACATATTTTTCTTGAAAGACATACATTCTCCCTTGAATTCTCCCTTCTTTCTGTCTGTTGTGTCAAACTTACCCTTTAAGCTAAGTAAAACCACTCACTTATCTATGCACGGCGCTTCCTCCGAGTCCAGTTTGACTCAAAAGAGTAAAATTAACTGACAATATTATTGTGCTGTTTCAGCCTGAGGGTGATTTGTATGAAAAGTTCAACTTGCAGTGTAGACATGTCCCACGCTGCTCTCTACAACAAACAGTAGACAGTGTAGCCTTATGGGTAATGTAGTTTACGACCTTCTGTCAGCCGTTGGATCTCATTGGGTCGGACTCGTAAAGAACTACGCACCCCTCCCGCGCTACTGCCAGTGTCCCGGATGTCTACCGCACCGGAAGAGAAGTCCGACCTTTTCCAGCCATCTTGTGGCTTCATCTAGCGAAGTGTTCGCACCAAGCCTCGTAGAATCGGAGGAAAATCCTGCTGAAGGGGCGCCATCATGCCCGGACAAATGCAAGAAGGTTTTGGCTGTGCCATAACCAATCGGTACGACCAATTATTTGACGACGAGTCGGATCCGTACGAGGCGTTATTGCAGGCCGAGGCCAAGAAGAAGAAGGAGGCTGCAGCGCCTGCCACCAAGACCGCAGCCCAGGCGGCAAAGCAGCCAAAAAAGGAGTCCCAGAAAGAAAGGAAGGTCCCTCTGGCTGACAAGAAGGAAGACACACAAGCCCCCGTCCCACTTAAGAAAGATGGTAAGTATGCACCTAATACGAAGGCTGCCCTCTGGCAGATAGCCTGCCAGTGCTAACGCCTGCACTAGCCCCGCTGCTCATGCCCCATGACATGAGGACCTCATGGTCTCTTTTGTGCCCGGATCGTCCTCTAGAACAGTCTCTTTACACCGCGTTGTCTCGGCTGTGCGCGGGGCGCGCGGCCTTTTGGCTCTAGCTGTTTTCAGGCAAACACGTTTTAGATCGTGCCGCTGCAGGCCTGAGGCCCTGAACCTCAAACCTGTTGGCCTGCTCCGTGTTTGACTCGTTTTAACTTAAAATTTCTTGTGTCAAAACATTGATAATGACCAGACCACTGCACACACTTGTTGGCCAACCTTTTTTGCCTTGGGCCGTATTGGTCCCCACATTTAGCCAAAACATAATCGTAATCCGTCTAGAAGCATATTAATAGTTATTGTAACAGTAAACAAACGTGTTTAAGTGCGTGGCGGGCTTAGAGCAGGTTTCGGACCGTCATACAGGTGTATTTGTCAGCTCGCTGTCTCGTGGAAACGGACCTCGTGGTTTGTGCGGGGCGTGTTGTGCACTACCTCATCTCTGCCACTTCTCATTGGCTCAGTGCTGTCATTTTACACAGTCTCGTCATGAGTGGCTGCACCGCATGAGCGCTTATTGTATGTATTTTATCTCATTAGTTTATATTGATACACTCGGGGTGTGATGCCCATTGGGTCATCTTTGGAGCAGAGCAGAGGAGACAGGTGGACAGCCTGTTGCTCCAGCAGCTGCTCTGCTAGACTGTCTATTTTGGTATATCTTAGTTGGGCAATGGGAGGGATCAGTAGTGTCACACTCGGCCACTGAAATCTACTACTAGAGGTCAAAAGTGTAAACAGAAGGTTTTGAGCCATTGTTTGTCTCTGTCAGAAGGATGATGTCACTCTTCATGACTGACATATTGCATGCTGAATTTTTAAATCATGTTTGAGTGCATCTACACACTGTTTCATGGACTCTTGACTTATTTTGTGTTGCTTGCAGGAGCTGGCATGAGGAGAATGGGCCGTAAGCCTGAAGGCGAAGGGCCCGGACCCAGAGTCCAAGGCGAGGGTCGTCCTCCCACAGACAGACGACCGCCGACCGAGAGGCGACCACCGCGCCGCTTTGAGAAACCGGCCGGAGAGGCAGGAGAAAAGCCCGAGGGGGGGGAATTCTCTGTGGAAAAGTGAGTTGACTAAAGTTCATAATACCATAAGATTTAGAAATGTATTTAAACTGTAAAGAGTGGAGTAGCTGCAGATAAAAGTGAGATGAGGCTTTTATCATGATCTGTCAGAAGTATTTTATTCTTTGTTATTTTGTGTTCAGACCTGCAGGCGACCGACCAATGAGAGGACGTGGAGGTGGCAGAGGTGCCCGTGGAGGTGGCAGAGGGCGCGGCATGGGCCGTGGCGATGGCTTTGATTCCCGAGGAAAGCGCGAATTTGATCGTCACAGCGGCAGCGACCGATCGTAAGTCTGCCAGCCATCTTTGATTTGATTTAATGTTTGATATCCTCGGGTCTTGGCTAAAGCAAATGTTGTTTCAGTGGTCTTAAAGGTGAGGAGAAGCGTGGAGGAAGTGGATCTCACAACTGGGGCACTGTCAAGGATGAATTAAAGTAAGTTTGTTCACAACAAGAGTATTGTCAAATGTTTTTGTGCGGTTTAAAGACTGGTCACCTTTCTGCAGCGAACTCGACCAATCAAACGTGACTGAGGAAAACCCTGAGGGGGAGGAGCACCCACCCGCTGACTCTGAGAACAAGTAAATCTATGACATGTCTCTAAGGGAAATGGTCTGATGGGACATTTTGTGGTACTGATGCACAGTTTGCTTTCCTTGCATTTATTGAAGGGAGAATGAGGCAGAAGAGGTGAAAGAGGAAGGTCCAAAGGAGATGACTCTGGACGAATGGAAAGCCGTGCAGGACAAGGAACGCGCCAAAGTGGAATTCAACATCCGCAAGGCCAACGAGGGAGCTGACTGGAACAAGGGCTTTGTGCTGCACAAGTCCAAGGCTGAAGTAAGCCCAGGATGAGCCTCCAGACATTTGAAGCTTATTTTTAAATATCTGGATCAAGTGCAAGGTTCAACTTTCTTTTTCTTTCCCAGGATAAGAAGGAAGAGGTGATTGAACCTGAAATTGAAGAGAAGGTATGTTTTGTGATTTTTTTTTTTTTTTTTTTTTTTTTTTTTTTTTTTATTTATTTATTTATTTATTTTTTTTGTATTGCATGTTATATTTTGTTTTATCTTTTTATTATTTATGTAATACAAACATAATAACCTATTTCGTCAGGTTGAGGACGAGCACCACTTTAGAAAACCAGCCAATGACATCACGTCCAAGCTGGAGATTAACTTTGGAGACCTGGGACGTCCCGGCCGCGGCCGTGGAGGACCTCGTGGTGGCAGAGGCGGGAGAGGCCGTGGGGAACCCACCAGGCCGGTCCGTGCACCAAGGCCTGAAAGGGTAAATACAACTTTATTTTCATCTCAGTGCTGTAAAAGTGATATACTGCTTGTCTTTGGTAATAGTCTTCATTTTATTTAAGAAGCATTGTGTTTTCCCCCAGTCGTCCACTTCTGTGCCCAACGTGGACGACCCGGAGGCCTTCCCGGCCCTGGGTTAGGCTTCACACTGGAGCCTGAGCACCTCCACTACGAGGCTTGCATGATCCTGGATCCTTCAGCAGAGTGAAATGATGGATAAGACTGTCATTAACTGTGGCACTCAATGTGAGAACTGATTTTGCGTAATAAAAACAAAACGAAGATGGAAAAAAGAAATTACAAAAAAAGTCAAAAAAGAAAAGGACTTCTTGCTACTTGGGAGCAGCTTTATTGGTAGAGGTTTTGTACTTGGAAACAAAGTAGCAGGGATGTTTTCATACAGTGTTTCAGAGGTTATGCATTGTCCATGATTTTTTGTAATTGCTGCTTGAGAATATGCATTCGAAATGTATGAGTATTTTAAGCTGGGTGTGTGCCATTGCTTTCTTGCTTTACAGTAGGCTCGGCCACACCAGATGTTTCACTCAATGACATTTATTGATTTTCTTTCTTTAGCACTGGGAATATTGTTTTATACTTTGTACAGGAGGTCTATTCTTCGATGATCTTTGGCCTGTAAATTGAACTATTTTCATAAATTTAGACTATTTCACATGGTGAAAATGGGACTAACTGGTCTCTGACCAGATATTTCCTCCTTGATCTGCTGAAACGGCTCTGAATTCTAGGTATTTTCTATGGAAGTGTTCATTGATAAAATTAGGTCATTTTCAGGATTATGAGGTCACAGCTAAATTTACATTAATCCTGAGCACTGTTTGATGGATCATCTGAATGCTTGGACTCATGTCCTTTGGGTGGCATTACGGGTGCTAACTTCCCCAGCTCCTAATTAGCTTAAGCCAAGTGCAGTGAAATGCCTTGTCTTTTTCTAAACGTTGGTCATTTCATTGGCCCTTTCCAGACTTGTACACACTCCACTCTGTATTTGGGCTCGGCTCCATTGTGCTGCTGCGCTCTACTCTTTGCTGGTGAACGCCCTGTTGCCCTCTGCATAATCGCTCTGAAAGAAGTGCAGTTCATTGTGTGAAACAGCTGAAGACTCAACATGTGTGTGAATTTAGCCCTGCTATTGGAGACCTCTGTCGGTAAATAAAGGCGGTCGATACATTTTTTGCACTGTGACTTTTGTTTTGTCTTGCTGTTTTTATTTGCGCACAAACACACTTGCGTTTAATTTTTTTTTCCAACTACAAATTATGTATGGTCATAGATTTGAGTAATTATACTCTAGTTCAAAACATTGTTCTGGTCTGTTAACTGCAATTGTATGAAAGAAAAGAAATTGGCAATTGTGCACTCTGATTTGACTATCCAGAATATTTGCAATTCTAAGGCTAGATTATCTAGAGCGTGCACAAAGCAAAGTGCTTCACACAACAGGAAAAAATACATTATCACAAAGACATGAAAGAAATAAACCTTTTATATGAATTCAATTGAACAATTTTGCCGACCTGAATCATACATTTTATCCTTGCTTAGTGATGCACCAGATGGAAAACCAAATCTATTGGAACACTGGCGCTCATATTTGACTGGTGTCTGGGATATGCACATCGCCTTAAGCTTGATTCTTTCCCATTGTACAATTTACTAAGATGAACTGGCCCATGTCATGTTTTTAAAATTGCAAGGTTTATTCATCCCCTGAGTTCTCGAGACAGAACTCATAAGATAAGATAATGCTTCACAAAATGGCAGATTTGACACAGGTACAGTCCTTATTCTTGGAAACTTGAGGTAGTTCATTCAAATGACAATGTTACAGCAACAAATGATCTTTGATTAAAGAAATCACAGGTGGCCATAATATTATCACTTGATTATAACGTGGACACGTATTTGACAAAGGCAAGCGCTGTATTCTGCCACTTTTCCAACAGAACCAGTATTAGCAGATTGTAGGACGAACAGACCTCCACTCCAGTTCACGCGCTTCACCTGTCAACACGCGCTTCACCTGTCAACAGTTCAGGTTCTTCCTTGGATGCACAACAATTGGGAACACCCCTATGAGCTGCAGTTCTGTAAATGTTCTGACCAAGTTGTCTATCTTACAAATACAAATATGGGTTTTAATGGGAACAATTGTAATGCTGATTTATTCTTAACCACAAAAACAAAGACAATTTGTTTGTTGATTGATGTTTCGGTTCCCAAGACAGTTGTCCAATCAGCGTGAGTCTCTCATTTGGGTTGCCATTTTCAAAGCTGAAATCCAGTTGAAAGTCCTCTCTCTGATCCGGATCTCTACCTAAAAGCCTAGCCAATCACGAGTCAGTGCTATTGCAGCCTCTGCAGCTCAGTGAGACATGGCCTGTCCTTACAGTGTCCTCTATCTGCAGGTTAAGTCACTGCAACACAGGTCGAGTTGTCACTGTCGCTCCTTTTTAAAACTGTAAGAGTGCAGGCTACAAACACTTCTGTCCCACTCACTGGTCAATAACTAAAGAAAAAAAATCTGTTCCGTCAATCCTGACAGCATCAAGAGTCAACTTTGGTCCAAAATCAAGTGGCTCTTGGAAGAAACTGTGACTTGGAAAGGTGGGCAAATCTTCATCGTCTTCCCCCACCTCCAACATGTCTGACGTCCCGTGAGAGGATATGTAATCAGTCTCATTAGTGTCCAAGGAGCAAGTCTGAGTATGTCCTGAACTGTCCGAATCATGTGAGAAGCTCTTGATGTAGGTGGAGCGGGGGTACAGGGGCGTAGAGGACTCTGAATCTAAGCTCAAACTGGTTTGGGGGAGCAGCAGAGGGCGGGGCAACTCCTGGATATCCACAAAGACAAGGTCCTCCTCGCTCACAGTGGAGGTGCTGAGCTGAAGCTGGAGATTCACTTTGCCCTGCACATAGAGGAGCAAAGCGACAACAACATCATCAATACAAGATCTTGGTTTAAAAAGAATAAAAGTAACACTGGAATGAAATAAATCTTTTGACAAAGCAGAAGCGAATTGAACAATGCCACAGTGAATGTAACAAAGAACGTGTGATATTTCTATGGTGACTTTTTTGGACATGCAGTGTAAATTTCCTAAACTTTGAAAATTACTTTATCTTTATCAGAAGTATTATAAGACCACATGATTACAATAAAAAATATGATTCAGTGTTGAAAATGGCATAATGTTTATACTATATGTCAATGATTTTATGGTAAAACAATTATAGGTGTTTTCTTTTATGCTGGTATTGAACATTTGATGTATTGAACCTTTTCCTATTAGTAGTGTCACAACTCTTAAAATGTGTACATCATAGATGTATATGAGTTGAATACACACAGGTAAATAACATTACACAAAGGTCCAAAGCTCCAAAAGCATAACAAATGTGAGCTTTCACTTCAGACTGGAAGCTTCTCTCGCGTCACTGTGCCATTGTAATAATTACTTTGATGCTGGATGCCCTGACTTATTTAAATATCTGGGTCATTTAATTATTTGGGGTCAGCTACTGCTTTGACAATAATCCAGGAAAAATAGAATATTTTGGGGAGGGTTATCCATGTGATGCATGGATCACATGGATGTAGTTTGGTTGGCCCTTAAGACCACATGATTATAGCACAATGTTCAACTTGACATCTGCGACTTGACTTTATTCTGCAGCACAAAGCACCACTCTCCTCTGCTCCAGGCTTGTGAACATTGGCCGCTCATCCTTGTGAAGACTGAAGGATTTTATGTACAAATTGAACCATGATATCAGCTGTACCTTTCAGTGATGACTCCATGTGTATGTTACTGCGAGTGTGTTTGGTCAAAACAGACCCAGCGGTTCATTTATCAATTGTTCTTGATTAATCACATGTTAACGTGTTAAGCAGCACTGGTCTAAATATATTATTAGATATTAGTCATTTTTATACCTTCTCTTTTAGACAATCTTTTGCCCATTTACTGTTTGCAGGGTCAGGAATATCAGGCAGGCAAAACTGGAAATGCACCAAAATCCTGAGGAAAGATGAATAACATCCAGTCAGGGCATGTTTGCTCATCATCTTCTATATGTTTCAAGTGTATTTTTACCTTTCCTTCACTGCTGACATTTGATATGCACAGAGAATAAACATCAGCAAAATAAACACGAGAGCCAACGTAACGATAAGGACCATCTCTGAATCTTCTGCAAGAGTAACACACATGTACGTGATACAGTAATGAGCTATGGCATCACACTTCATAATTTGAAATATTCAACGGCTGCTTACGTTGGATGAAGAAATTGACTTTTTGACCTGGCTGGCTTTCTCCTTTAGCGGTGGAGGCCGTGATCCAAATGCTGTGGCTCCCTGGAGTCAGGTCTCTCAAAACCAAAGACCTCTGTGACGCTGATACATTGTCTAAAAGAGGAAAATGTGCAATATGTTGTTAGATTCATAAGAGAAAAAACATCTAAAACCCCCTGATAAATCAAATCTGTCCTCTAGCCTCAACAGTCAGCGTATTCACTTATACCTCCACTGTACATGTCTGAACCCTTTCACTCTGGCCTCTCCGTAACAGACATGAGCTGTGTTTATGATCTCACCATCTCTCTGTGGTCCACTCGTTACCATGGACCCACCTCTGGCCAAAACAACCTCTTGGCTGTATTGCTGTATGGTTCGTTGTAATCCCTCAATCGTCCTAACTAGAACCAGGAAGTACCATCACATTAGTCCTGTTCTCAGGTCTCTGCACTGCCCCCTGTGGCTCAGAGAAGAGACTTTAAAGCAGCTCTGCTTGTGTACAAGTCTCTCCATGGCCCAGCACCAAAGTACATCTTGGATATGTTAGTGCCATATGAACCATCTCGGACTCTGAGGACCTCAGGGACCGGCCTCCTGCTGGTGCCCAGAGTCAGGACAAAACATGGGGAATCTGCGTTTCAGTTTTATGCAGCTAAAATCTGGAACATTCTTCTTGAAGATGTGAGACAGGCTTCTACTCTGACAATGTTCAAATCTAAGCTAAAAACAGTTTTGTTTAGCTGTGCATATTACTGAAAGGATTTTTTTCTTTGCACTCTTCTCTTTTGTTTGTGATTTTATTAGTTTAAACAATCAGTTGGATTGATAATTTTTAATTTAGTTAATTTTATTGTATTTCTGTTTCTGTAATTTCTTTGTGATTTTAATGCATTTTTCCTGCATTCAAAGTGCTTCACACAGAAGCACTTTGAATTGCCTTGTGTATGAAATGTGCTCTACAAATAAACTTGCCTTAGCAGAAACGGTTTCAATTGAAGTCGTCTGGATTTTCAAATTGCGTCCAAACTCTTTTTACTGATTCACTTTACACTTTACTTGCCATTACACCAACTCGTTCCTAGGAGATTGAAACTGACTCCGGATGGCAGTCACATCAGATCAGATGATGGTAATGAGCGTGAATGGTTGAATATATTCGAAGGCTTCCTAAATATGACCATTTACTCCGAGGAAGAAAAACTAGACTTTCTTTACAGTTTACACTCTTAGATTGTTGTTATTGTCTAGATGTATTTTTTTGCCATTCGTGCACATTTTGCATAATGTTTTTTCTCATTTCCCTCTTCACTCCGGTTCAAATAATCATTAACATAAGACCTTCAGTAATTTTCTATGCCTCTGTTGTAGAAGAAGTACCCACTCTCTCATTTACTCTCCATTCATTTTCTATGACAAAATGATGTCAAAGGCAAATGTAATATGTTGTCTTACAGGCCTTCTCACTGCTGCTTTCCTTTAAGTAAACGGTGTACTTTGTGATGCAGCCGCCGCGTTGACTTATATGGAGCTCGGGCCAGGTCACGGTGACTGTCGTTCCCTCCAACTTCTCCTCCACAGAGGGCCCTGCTGTGGGGACTGAAAACAACAGTTCACATAATAAATGTTCCCTCGTCATTAACTTGTATTTGTGTTTGTTTGTTTTATGATCCCCACGTTTGAATCATCAGTATTGTCCTGCATTGACCTGGCTTGAGTGCTCTGGAAATGTCAGTTTGCTCCTCTATCTCTGTCCACTTCTCTGCACTTAAATATGATTAGGGGAAAAAAGTAGGGTTTATACATTTAACAGGGCCATTTTTCATGGATTTATTTTTAAGTCAATGGATTTGTTTCTTTTACCAAGCCCTTTTAGATCATCTGGGTTATAATTAACACAATTATAGTAAAAATGAACTAAAAAACAGATAAAAGCATAAATAGTATAGCGTTTTATTTCAGTGTATTTCGTATTGTCCTTACCCATAACTGCTGTGTTGATATCAGTAAACTCAAGCCGTTCCACTGAGTTTTTATTGAAAACATACACAGCTCCGTCATAGCACACGAACGGCTCCATATCTGCAAAAAAACACAATTCTTTTGTTTGTTTACTTCCAACAAGGACATTATTTATACAGATATGGAACTATGGTTGGTTGGAAAGTATAACAGACATTGGACATTTTTTAAAGTGGCCTAATGCCCAGAGTATTATGACATTTTCAGAAATGGCCACAAGGTTTAGTAAAGGAATACATGATGGAATGACCAACGTTTGTTAGTAGGATTTTGTATTAACTACTAATGTAACTACTCTAGTTCTCAAAGCAGTGGTCTCCAGCCTTATTACCTCTGTGAGCTACTTTCACGAGAACAAAATGTTCCTAAATATTTTATTGCATTTATTTATCCGGTTAAGGCCCAAAGTCACTGGTATAGGCTCCAGTCACCTACGACCCCTAACAGGAACACGCGGTATAAAATGAATGAAGGATATTTATCCAGCGTGCTCACAGCATGTATTTCATTAACATGCACTGTCCTGACTAAATAAATAAAGAGGTTATTTTGGCCGGAACAAACTGTAATTTCTGTTGTCAACATTTATCTCAATAGATAATACAAACTTCTATTATCTATTATTATCAAAGTGTATTTATATAGCGCTTTTCCACCTTGAAGGCACTATACAGTAAATATTTTAGAGTAAGTAAAGTTTTTCAGTTATTAATCCTCCTTTTCAAATATGTATGTTTGTATTCATTTATTTATATGTACCATAAGTATTATGAATTAATACTTTTTATGTGCCATTTATCAGAGGAAAAGGCCACCTTAATCAGATTATGTTATTGTCATTGGTTGAGGCTTTTTTGTTGAACTAAACGAACAAACCCACAGAAATATCTCACATCTCACCTTTAATGACGAAATGGCTGATGTTTGGGTCCAACCTGAGCCACTGGAGCTCATCCAGTTTCTGACCTTTGGGGAACCATTCGATCACATGTTCAAGGGGAAGGGGTGCACTTACACCCTGTCTCCAGGAGATGGTGACATTGTGGTTGTTTATCACTGACACAAGAAGAGGCTTGGCTGAACAGAGACAAAGCAGAAATAGCACGAGTACATAAGATAGAACATATAGAACCCATGTTTTTCAATTGAATAGTTACTTTTAGCAGTGTGGATGGTGATATTGGCAGGAGGAGAACATCCCCTTTTGTTGCAGGCGCTGACTGTTATGTCACAGTTCAAACAAAAAGGCACCGGATAATTTTGTTTATCCGAGCTGGCATTTGGCCTAAATGTTGAGTTTTGGGATGTGATGATGTAGTTCAAAATGTTTCCTCGAGCCGCAGAGACTTCTAGTTTCTGAAAAAGAGAAGAGAAAAAACACATGCAGCTATAATTACCTGAGAAAATATTGAACTTATATGTTTTGGATATGTATGTAGATGACAATACAAGCAAAAGTTTGAGGCGACTGTGTTCTACTGCATCATTGACTTTGACTGCACCTTTAAAACGGACCTTATAGAATCACTACTGGATTTCAGATTCATTTGCGTGTAACTCTGCATTGTACATGTATTTTCTATGCAGCCCTGCATTTCTTCTGAAGTGAAACCTGCGCTTGGTTTCAGGTACTCCACAGTGCTTAAGTTAAAAGCAGCTCGCATGTGTGTGAATGTGGTCAGAAGCACCGAGTGCGCTGTGCGTGCCAGACTCTCACACCTCTGAAGTGGTCAAACCGATGACCTTTAGGTTGAAGAGAACTCAGACTAAATGAAGAAGTGAAAGTGCTGTTAATAAAAGGATGTAGAGCTTATATAAGTGTAGTTAAAGTGAAGCAACTTTGCACAGTTCCACAGTATTGCAGTTATTTATGTATTATCATTATGTGTTTACTGCCATACTGTGCGAAGTTCCAAGCAAAGCAATACAATCCCCATAGAGACAAGCAGATGCCACAATGTTACAGTGTGCATCTTTAACATAAGCAATGACTATACAACAAAAACACAGACATACCTTCCAGTAGACTCTCATGGAGCGGTCCTCTACAGCGTACCACGTGTCCAGAGCGCGAGCCGGAGCTGAAAACATGAATACTTTACATATCGCTGTAACCATATACAAATACAACCCCCCCTGCTCAGTAGGCATGTCACAATAATTATTATATCGTTCTCCTGTTCATATTTTTGGAGGCACAATATTTATTCCGTGTACATTTCCTCTGCACAGTGGGGATTTTTTTTTTTTAAGCCCAATATGATTTGAGCAGCAGAGCAGCAGGTTGAATTAATGCTCTCTTCACAATCAGAGTTTTACACCTTCAGGATGTACCCGAGTTTGTTCATTTCTTTAAAATAGTATCTACAAAACACAGCGTACTCAGTATTTGCTTGCGAAATAAAAGTTTCAACGTATTGATTTGTTGTTTTGGTCGAATGTTTACATGTTACATTTCACTTCTTGATGAGAAGGTAACACAATTTGAAACCACTTCCATCTCGGTGCAAAATGCTTTAACTTAAATGCTTGGATGTGAAACTTCTACTTGACTGGTAAAGTAGAAGTTAACTTAATTTACGTCACTGTCGTTAAACTTATCTTCACTCCATCTGAAGGACAAATCCTGTGTTGCTTTTTCCTTCTTCACTTCTTCTTACAGTAAGAAATGACTTGAAGATTTTCAATGTACTTAACTTTTATCTTAATAAAATCAACCCACAGTTCCCATCGACTGTTTCAGTGGCTGGTTAGAAAAAGATTTCTAGGAAGTTGATTGCAAAGATATTACACCACAAAGTCACCGAACGCTCAACAGCAGTCGCACTTTCAATCAGGAAGCTCAACAAAGTAATAAGCTTGTTCTCTATCATTAAACAGTTTAATGTTTATACGATCAAGATGAAAGCAAAAGACATTCACACTTTACCTTCTTCTTGAGTCCATCTGGAGACGGTTCTGCTCCAGTCGCTCCACAGTCCCGTTTTAAACCTGGATCTCGCTCTGAAATGGTGCGGTTTATAGGGCAGCAGCGACTGGACCAGGGCCGAACCATTGGCCACAACCTGCAAATGAAATATAGCATTTGTAACTAAGAGAAAGAAAGGCATTTCAGATCGCATTGTTTGAATCCATTACAACAGAAGCTGGAACACCACAGCTGCCCTTTTTACCTCATGTTATAAGAACTATTTTCCCTTTACATTCAACCTTTAAAGCTGCTCTATGTAACTTTCCTGCTTAAGCTGGTGGTGGTGGTTAAGCTCCTCTCATTGCTTTATCTGGAATGTCCCACACTATAGCATTAAACTTAAACATCTGACTATAGGGCAAGCCACAAGCCACAAAACTCTGCTCTAATAATCTTTCACGTAGTTTGTCTTAACCTTTTCCAACACAAACTAAAACCCAGGTTCTTTTCTACATAATGTCAAATGCACCAATAATACCTGGAGTAAAAAACAGTTTTGACTGAAGTGAAATTTCATTTGTTTTTGATACTAAGTTCACTTTTACCCAGCAGCAGCAGCAGCAGCACTCATTTCTGCCTTTGGCTTTGATTCAGCGAGGCAACAGTGAGTATGAGTAAGCTGAATGTAAATGTCAAACTGACGTGTGAACCTTTCTTGAACTTAGGTACTTGCCCAATGTGGATGTGTCCAATGCGCGTCATCTTCTACTTTGTAATTAATATCTAGGTGATGAGTTGATGGAGATTGCTTTAATTTGACAGAGCAGTTTCTGGATGAACAGTCCACTTGATGCAGAACAGGGGCCGAGGGCATCACTGGGGACAAAAAGATGCAAAACATAAGTCAAAATGCATCACATGAGGTCTTATGATCCACCAAAATAATCCTTTTAAGATTAACATACAGGACTGTTTTAAGATTAATTAATGATATCTTTATAATATTAGTGTCACTTTTACAATTTGGTATATCATTATTCGCAGAGCTACTCTTCCAATGATTCACTTTTCTATTATTCATTCATACATGCAGTGAGTCAAACTTATACATGAGAGGTGCATTGTGGGTACTCACTAATGTCACTCAGGGTGTAGTTTGTTTCGGGGGTCTCTGCGGACCCCAGCTTGTTTGTGACTCTGGCCCGAACTGAGATGACCTGGACTGAACTGTCCAGGGTGAAACGTGCCCTCGCAGAAGGACTTCCCTCTGCAGAGACACGGAAGGACTTCGATCCTCCTGATGCATTATGGGTAAATGTCCTTACCCTGGAACAAAGATTTGAACATGACATGGAGTTACATTCATGGCCTTGTTTATGTGCTATAATTCTGTTTCAGTCTTTGCTTGGCCTTGTTTTTAGACAATCTATAAAACATCATAATTTTTTCTTAAATGGCCCGTGAGCTTGATTAGACAGGATAGTACAGAGTGAAATGGGGGGTGAGAGAAGGGAAGACATGCAGTAAACTGTCAGAGTCGGGAATCAGCGGCCGGCTGCATAAGTGTAATGTGACCTGACCGCTCGGCCACCGGGCAGCATCATACTTTTAATAGATACATTATATAATCATCATTTTCAATAGACAGAAAATAGAGGAAAGGTTTTCTGGCCCACAGGCTTCATCAGAGAGGAAATGATTCAAAATGGTTCAAGTCAAGACTCCCCAGCTTTACATAACCCTGCATTTCACTTTAATTGAACTGTTTTCCATTAATTTGATAACAACATAAGGCCAAAAGCAGTGCAATAATACTATACCATAATTGCTGGTCATTTCGTATGTACGTCTCCTGTCCACTGGCCCAAGAGCAAACCACAGCGAAAGAAATGTGGTAAACGCACGAAAAGGTGGTGGGAAGATCTGGCGGGTCTGTGAAAACACCAACGCGGTTATCACCTGCTGACGTGACAAATGAAAGTGCAAGTTTAAACATGTTTCTTTTCTGCACGCATGCACAACGTTTTGGGAAAGGGTGTTTGTAACAAGTTTATTTGACACTTTTAAAGAGTGCGGCTAGAACTGTAATAAAGAAAGTGGAACTATGAATTTCCTTTCGTGGATCACCAGACAGCTTCATACAGTCATTATAGCCTGCAAGAGCCCACTACTGTAACTTTGGGCTTCAAATACAGCACAGGACGACATTTGACCTCTTAGTTCCAACATGGGCCTGTGTTACGTGTCCCACCAAACATAACGTGGTGCTCATCAGCGGTGCCACCCTCATTACACCGATGATTTACAACATCTTTCTATTCCAGTGTCCGACCTACGACTTCAGGGATTCTTGTATTGTTTGTTCTAAAATTGCAGATGTTCCAAACCACTTTTTAACCCTGAAAATTCATGCTGGAACGCTGGTTTTCTCCACACAACTTGTGCCTCTGTGACGAGTTCTAGGAGCTAAACCGTGAACATAACGGTGGGAGAATGAATTACATTAGAAAACCCACATTTCACATTGTTTTTCCCTCACGGCTAAACTAACAAACCTTTCTAGTCCTCCTCTTGTTCCCACATCAGAAGCTTGAATATGCAACCGTCCCGTCAAGTGGGGTGCGTGCGTCAACCCCGTTTTGAATACTCACATCCCGCCGAAATGTCCAGCCCACAGGAGTCGGGCTTGTCGTCAGTGTTGCTTTTGATGTCGTCACAGTCACAGCTGAAGGTGCGGCCCTCCGTCAGGCTGACCACGTCCAGGTAAATGGTGGTAGAGTTGTGCTTTTGGTGCTCCTGGGGTTTTGGGGGGTGCCCGGCGTACATAGAGGGTCTGCACTCTACGTTAAAGGTGCAGTAAACCCTAAATGTGGAGGTTCTCTGCACCACGTGACCAGCGCTGGACCAGATCTTACAGGACTTGTCACCTGAATGAGAACATGACCATGTAATGTAATGTAATGTATGTAATGTAAAAGTATTCATTCATTGTGGTCCAAATAAAACAGAAAACAAACAGCGAGTCTTCTGCTATAAACGATAAGGAGCTTTGTTCTCATAATACATAAATACATAAATAGCTATATTGCAAAAGCTTTTATTTTTGTACTTATTGTATGTATGTTTTTGCACTGACATCAATTGTTTTTGTCAGACATCAGCAAAACAAGTCCACTTATGAGTATAAATAATAGCCTTAACCTGTACTATCAATCAATCAATCAATCAAACTTTACAACAGCAACAACCGAACCAAATCACTTTTCATTAGTGCATTAAAAGATAAAACAAGTCAAAGTATCAACCAAGACAATAAAAATACAACAAAATTACAGTTAGGAATTAAAAGCGAGGTACTGTAAAGTATTGCACATTTTTTTGAATTAGGGAGGGGTTCAAGCATTTGACATTAATTAATATAAAGGCCAAGAAACCATGGATGTAAAAGCCAAAGCTGCAACTTTCAATGCGTTGTTAGAATGGACAGTTATTTTACAATTTCAAAGTCGATCTACGTCTTTTACTTACTGTAACGTAAACCACAAACCAAACTTTAATTATGTGGTTAGTGTACACAATATCAATAATGCAAATGAAAATGTCAGAAAGCACTAATAAAACACGGTGGTTAGTTGTGGAAAGATGAAGTCAAACTCACCCGTGCACGTCTGAAGAAGCGCGGTCAGGATGGACAACAGCAGCTTCATTATCCTCAGCCCGCATCAACCGTCTCCTCAAGGTCACTTCACAAGGTCACTTCACATGGTCACGTGAGCTGCCCGGTGCAAAGTGGACATGTCTTTACTAAAAGTGGAGTTAGAGAGGCTCATTACACCAAACTGACTGAACTGTAACGCAATGACGTCAACGGGCTTCACGTGGTTCTGAAAATGAGATGAAGTCGAAATGAAACATTCCCTCAACATGTTTACGCTGTTTAAGCCGTGAATAAAGGTGGATCTTTGATTAGAGCCATGTTCAGGCTGAAAGTGTTTCACAGTTTGGGTAAGTGACGAGGTCACGCCCCCGCGGCACGCGCTGTAACCAAGGGGCGGGGTCAAGGAGGGAAACCACAGCAACCAGTTACAGCAACAGAGTGTACTGCAGAGAGTGTACTGCAAACAGTGTACTGCAGAGTGTACTACAGAGAGTGTACTACAGAGAATGTAATAATAATAATAATAATAATAATAATAATAATAATAACTTTTATTTATATAGCGCTTTTCAGTGACCCAAAGACGCTGAACATATATAAAAAAAAGGGGGGGGGGGGTATTTACAGACAGGGGGGACAACACGTACAATACACATTAATATACAGATAAAATGAACAAGACAGAAGAAGTAGAGAGAAAAAGATGGGGATGTAACAGGGGGTAGAAGAGTAGGCAATGGGGTAGAGGAGGCTAGGGGAGGGGGAGGTCATAGGCTTGGGTGAAGAGGTATGTTTTTAGGCGGGATTTGAATGTTGTGAGTGAGGGAGAGTGGCGGACAGGTTGGGGGAGGGAGTTCCAGAGTCAGGGTGCTGTTCGGGAGAATGCTCTGTCGCCAAAAGTTTTGAGTCGGGATGTTGGTGCAGTCAGGGTGAGAGAGGAGGAGGATCGGAGAGCTCGGGAGGGGCGGTGGGGGAGGGGCGGAGGGCTCGGGTGGGGCGGTGGGGGATGAGGAGGTCAGACAGGTAGGGGGGGTCAAGGTGGTGAAGAGCTTTGAAGGTGAGGAGGAGTATTTTAAATGTACTGCAGAGAGTGTACTACAGAGAGTGTACTGCAGAGAGTGTACTGCAAACAGTGTACTGCAGAGAGTGTACTACAGAGAGTGTACTGCAGAGAGTGTACTACAGAGAGTGTACTGCAGAGAGTGCACTGCAGAGAGTGTACTACAGAGAGTGTACTGCAGAGAGTGTACTCCAGAGAATGTACTGCAGAGAGTGTACTGCAAACAGTGTACTGCAGAGAGTGTACTACAGAGAGTGTACTGCAGAGAGTGTACTCCAGAGAATGTACTACAGAGAGTGTACTGCAGAGAGTGTACTGCAAACAGTGTACTGCAGAGAGTGTACTACAGAGAGTGTACTGCAGAGAGTGTACTACAGAGAGTGTACTGCAGAGAGTGCACTGCAGAGAGTGTACTACAGAGAGTGTACTGCAGAGAGTGTACTCCAGAGAATGTACTGCAGAGAGTGTACTGCAAACAGTGTACTGCAGAGAGTGTACTACAGAGAGTGTACTGCAGAGAGTGTACTCCAGAGAATGTACTACAGAGAGTGTACTCCAGAGAGTGTACTCCAGAGTGTACTGCAGAGAGTGTACTACAGAGAGTGTACTGCAAAGAGTGTACTCCAGAGTGTACTACAGAGAGTGTACTGCAAAGAGTGTACTCCAGAGTGTACTGCAGAGAGTGTACTCAAGAGAGTGTACTACAGAGAGTGTACTCCAGAGAATATACTACAGAGAGTGTACTCCAGAGAGTGTACTCCAGAGTGTACTGCAGAGTGTACTCCAGAGAGTGTACTCCAGAGAGTATACTCCAGAGTGTACTCCAGAGAGTGTACTCCAGAGAGTGTACTCCAGAGTGTGTACTCCAGAGAGTACTCCAGAGAGTGTACTCCAGAGAGTGTACTCCAGAGAGTGTACTCCAGAGAGTGTACTCCAAAGAGTGTACTCCAGAGAGTGTACTCCAAGGAGTGTACTCCACAGAGTGTACTGCAGAGAGTGTACTCCAGAGAGTGTACTCCAGAGAGTGTACTCCAGAGAGTGTACTGCAGCGAGTGTACTCCATAGAGTGTACTCCAGAGAGTGTACTCCATAGAGTGTACTCCAGAGAGTGTACTGCAGAGAGTGTACTGCAGAGAGTGTGTACTCCAGAGAGTGTACTCCAGAGAGTGTACTCCAGAGAGTGTGTACTCCAGAGTAGAAAAAGCTTCAGTTGTAGTCATCTGGACTCAGTTTGAAAAATTAGACGTTTCGACTCTCATCCAAGAGTCATTGTCAATAAAAGAATTTAGATCGAGAACTCCGATATTAATACTGTTCTGTGGTAAGACCCGCCCATTGGGAGGAGCCTTCCTGAAGTAGCAAGAGTTGTTTGTTTCAACAGAAACTCCCCCCTTGTATCTACCGAGCTAGCCTATTCAGAATCTTAATGGGCTATTAGAATCCTCTTTGTCTTTGTGAGACCCTGGCTCAACCACCCTGAGTACCTGATTAGCATCTGAATGTCCTCTACCTTTCCAGGGGTTCAGTATTCCATTATAGATACCAGGAAGATTGAATCTTAGCCCTCCATTTCTGTTTAAAGAAGGTCTTTCTTTTTTAACAAAAATAGCTTCCTTGACTCCTCTTTCAAACCATCTTTTCTCCTGCTTAAAACCTTCACCTCACCGTCTTCAAACGAGTGATTAGAGGCTTCAAGATGGAGATGCACGGCACTCTGAGGTCCTGAACTAGTATTTCTTCTGTGCTGATAAAGCCTCTTGTGTAGAGGCTGTTTCGTCTCACCTATGTAACGTTCTTTACAGCTTTCTTCACTGCATTGGATCGAATAAACTACATTGCTCTGTTTTTGAGTCGGCAACTTGTCCTTTGGGTGAACCAGTTTTTGTCTTAAAGTGTTTCCTGGTTTAAAATAAACAGGGACTTCGTGTTGTCTAAAAATTCTCTGCAGTTTTTCCGACAGGCCAGACACATAAGGGATAGAAACACCCTTCCTTCTCTGTTCAGTTTCCCTTTTGTCCTGCTTCTTGGTTCTCTTCACTCTGTTGAGAGCCCAAGCGGGGTAACCACAGGCTGAGAGGGCATTTCGGACATGTTTTTCCTCTTTCTTCTTGCCCTCTGGGCTGGTGGGCACACCTTGAGCTCTGTGTTGTAAGGTTCTGATCACCCCCAGCTTGTGCTGTAGTGGGTGGTTGGAACCAAAGAGCAGATACTGGTCCGTGTGTGTAGGTTTCCTATATACTTCTATTTGGAGTTTCCCGTCCTCTCCTCTGATCGTGGAACAATCAAGAAAGGCCAAGCGATTCTCCTTAGCGTCTTCTCTTGTAAACCTGATATGTGGGTCCACAGCATTGATGTGATCAGAGAAGGTTTCCAGCTCTTGTTTCTTGATTGTTACAAAAGTATCATCGACATAGCGGAGCCACAGTTTTGGGGCTATGCCTGAGAATGAGGACAGTGCCTTCTTCTCAAAGTGCTCCATGTACAGGTTGGCCACTATGGGAGAGACGGGCGAGCCCATGGCACAGCCATGAATCTGTCTGTAAAATTGTCCCCGGAATTGAAAGTAAGTGGTGTTCAGACAGATGTCCAACAGTTTACATATGTGTTCAGGTGTCAGTTTGGTCCTTTCCTGTAGGGTGGTGTCTTCCTGCAGTCTGATCCTCACCGCTGCTACTGCATCAATGGTTGGGATGCAGGTGAACAGGGACACCACATCATATGAAACCATGAGGTCATCTGGGTCCAGTTGGAGATGTTTCACTTTATCCACAAAGTTGTGCGTGTTTTCCACATGATGTTCCGAATTCCCCACAAGCGGAGCCAATATAGTTGTTAAATGCTTGGCCACATTGTAAGTGATGGAATCTGTGCTGCACACTATGGGTCTGAGTGGAACCTCCTTTTTGTGTATTTTTGGAAGGCCATAAATGCAAGGCATGGCTTCACCAGGATACAGTCTGTAATACATGTACATATACATATTTGAAGGCGGTGGTTTGGCACTCTTCAGGGTCGCTGTGACACGTAACCTCAGGTCTGCAGCCTCCGATTCAGTCATTTTGTTCTTCCTAATTGAAGAGTGCCAAACCACCTCCTTCAAATATCACATCTGAAGAGAGAATAGCACTTTCAGCACTGGAAAAAGATCATAGCATCAACATCCTCCCAGCAGACAAGGGACGTTGCACTGTGATTCTCAACGCAGCTGATTACGAAGCCAAAGTCCACACCCTCCTCGAGGACACGACCACATACGAGCGCTTGAAAAGAGATCCGACCAGTGGCTACAAGAAGAAAGTGATAGACTGTTTACAAAGGCTGGAAAAAGAGGAAGCGATAGACCGGCCTCTGTATTACAGACTGTATCCTGGGGAAGCCATGCCTTGCATTTCAATAAATTCTTTTATTGACAATGACTCTTGGATGAGAGTCGAAACGTCTAATTTTTCAAACTGAGTCCAGATGACTACAACTGAAGCTTTTTCTACTATGGAACACTCCTGGACGAATGAGGGATTACACCGACATATGTACTCCAGAGTGTACTCTAGAGAGTGTACTCCAGAGTGTCCTCCAGAGTGTACTGCAGAGTGTACTCTAGAAAGTGTACTCCAGAGTGTACTCCAGAGAGTGTACTCCAGAGTGTGTACTCCAGAGAGTGTGTACTCCAGACAGTACTCCAGAGAGTACTCCAGAGAGTGTACTCCAGAGAGTGTACTCCAGAGTGTACTCTAGAGAGTGTACCCCAGAGAGTGTACTGCAGTGTACTGCAGAGTGTACTCCAGAGAGTGTACTCCAGAGAGTATACTCCAGAGTGTACTCCAGAGAGTGTACTCCAGAGAGTGTACTCCAGAGAGTGTACTCCAGAGAGTGTACTCCAGAGAGTGTACTTCAGAGTGTATACTCCAGAGAGTGTGTACTCCAGACAGTACTCCAGAGAGTACTCCAGAGAGTGTACTCCAGAGAGTGTACTCCAGAGAGTGTACTCTAGAGAGTGTACCCCAGAGAGTGTACTCCAGAGTGTACTGCAGAGAGTGTACTCCAGAGAGTGTACTCCAGAGAGTGTACTACAGTGAGTGTATCCGAGCTGAACAACTGATCTGAGACTTACAAGATGACACTGGCTCCAAATGCAAACAGAAAGTTCAAACTGTAGTTTAGAAGTTGCATGACTCATTTCCCATAGTCATATATATATATATAGATATATAGATAGATAGAAATAAAAACAGTGCATGGAAATTATTTTGAAATGACACTACACACCAGATAATCCATTTTAAGATAAACTACGTAGCTACATCTCAAAACTCTCAGTCTTGTGCGTTCACAGAAGTTGGGAAAACTTCAGTTAGGATAAAAAGAATAAAGGATTAGAATAAGTTAGTAATGTAAATGAGTAGTATTCATAGTATTCAATAGTATTCAATAGTTGGCTACTTGTTACAGGGAATAGTCAAAGTTAGTGAAAATGTAAATTCATCACACATACACTTTATAGTACCTTTTTCTTGAGAGAGTAGACTATATATACATGTGAATATACAAATATATATACTACAATCTACTATAACGAAAATGGAAGTGAGACTGTTTTTTTTGCCCAGGTGCCAAGACATCTGTACTTGACACTGCACAAGGGTTTTTGAGGGACTTCCCCTTCGTTTGATCAGGGTGGGACTTGAACTTATTTAACTTGCTTCAGTCAATTCTGAAAAGGGATCGAGGGGGAGGGGGGACTTTATGATACAGTTTCAGGGCAAAAAATACTGCTTGATGGTGAAGTAATTGTTTGTCTGGTTTTATTACAATACATTTAATCAACAAAATCAAAAATAATTCTAAATTGAAACAGAAATGAAATACAAACAATAGACACTTAACATAAAAAATTCAGGCAAGATTGATTATTATTTATTGAACACCAGAAAAGTGAATACAGGGAGAGCTGAGACGGCCTTAATGTCCGTCTCCTTGAGTTTGTTCCTCGGACCACTTTGGGCAGATTAAAGATCCAAATCCAAAAGTCCACTAATCCACTTCATCAGATCCATCTTCAGCTAGTTCCACGAGCAGCAAGTCCGGTTTAAAATCCATTCTCTCAGTCCGTTTCCATTAAAGACATGTTAATTTCATCCGTTTTAGACCCGGAGGGGCATTGAACAGTGTCCAGATTTAGCCCAATAGGAGAGTCATTCAGATCCACTCGTACATTGGACAATAATCCTGCAATAAATCCCTCAAACTGATCTATGGATGTGTTTTGCTCTTCACTGCACTTCAACTCCTCGTCTTCAGGAAAACACAAGGCAGTTTGTGGTTTATAGTTGACATGATCCATTCTAATGCTCGAATTGTAAATGTCATGTGTAGATTCTGCTAAAATCAAAGTGGATTCGGTCCGCGATGGTCCCGTCTCCACGAGGACAGAGGGGTACAGCTCCTCCCCCTCGTTCTGTGACAGTAAACTGATGGGGGACAAAGGCGGGTCGTTGAATGAGGAACATAAGGATGGCTCACTGCTCTCCAACTGCAAAATACAAGGAAATGTTCAATGATTACGGATGAATTAATTGATGACACATATCTGAGTAAAAGTTGTATTTAGTGGTGGGCTTTTGTAGCCTTTGGGCATTCAAGTTATGCTTAACCCATGTCCAATGACACAATGAAGGCAAAAGCGCAAATCTCATTTTATCACAATATTCATTTCATGGTATGATATTTTTTGAGATATTGTGGAGAGACAGAAACGTAGAAATACTGCCTTTTCCTTTAAAATGCATTTGCGTTAATCATTACTGTCATATTTTTTTCTAAAACGCCTGACTAAAATGAGCCCCAAATGAAACTGAAGCTCCTGAACTTTTTGGAACACAAACAATTGGCCTTTATGAAGCTGAGACTCTGTAGTTTTGGATTCTGATGTCTGTTTACTCTAATTATGAGTAAAAACAAGCTACATATGAATGAGTAAAGCTGGTTTCTGGAAGGATGGTCTGACTCTGACTCTAGTTTGAGCTTTTATTGGTTTTAAACTTAAGGTAAATTCACTAAAATGAGTTTCAGGGATTTGTAATAAAGCAAAAATGTGCTTCATTACAAAAATGTGCAGGCAAATTCCATACAAAAGTCCTATTATTGTTTTAAAAGAAATGAGAGGGTTACAGCTTCATTTTTACGTCCAACATATCAAACAGCTTGAGAGTTCCCTTTTAGCAGATGTGGACAAAATGGAATAAAGAAAAATTCAAGTGTAAAGGGTCATTTTTCTGCACTGACATGTCCCAGAGGATCATGGTCTTTGTAGTTTCCTTATGATTTTTAGCTGCTGCTGCAACGAAACAATTCATGTAAACAAAGCATTACATTGACAATACAGTATCACGATATATTGCTTTTTTGTTTCTTCCTTACAATAAAGATGTTTTCCTCCAGGAGTTTGATAGCGTTGCTGTTTTTTAGCTGTGGCAGGTTGTGCCCGAGCCACTCTGGGCCCCATGCAACGCACTTCTGTTTAATCCTAGAGAAAAGCAAACATAATATCATAGCTTGGTTAGATCAAATATGTCTTCACAGCCTTAAGGACATTTTGCTTTTGATTGTCATAGTTACACATGCAGAGGACACATTTCGCTATGGGGACAATAAAGTGTAAATTCACCTTAACACATAAGCAATAACAAGGTAAAAAGTATCAAATTAGTCTGCATTTTAATATTAAGTGTATTTGTTTGAAGCTTTGTTTGAATGAGCACAAGTAACATGAGTTATTTCAAAAAAGCCCAGTCCTCTTTTGTACCCGTACTGGATGTAGACAAGGGCAAAGAGCTGTTTCTTCCACAGTTAAAGTTCCTTATACAAAGGCTTCAGTTCTCATTCATTTTGTGGTTTTTGGTTTTGGTGGCGGCTCGACCGTTTATATTCTGAAGCTGTCACACGTCTGGATCACACGTTTTGAAATGACACTTGTATTGACATGTGTCCTTTATTATGTCTCCATGAAGATGTACGTTTGTCTGGAATGTTCCACAGTATGGCGCCACCACTATTCTTTTTAGCAACAAAAACTCCTGAACTTGACTAAATGCAAGAGGCTAGATAAGTTAAATGCCTAATTGTGGAACATTCCAGACAATCCAATAACATTTCCATAGAAACGAGCAGGTGTGAGAAAAGCTACATAGTGCACCTTTCAATTACCTTTGCCGCACACATTTCCAGCACATCAGGTTGACTATGATGGCAATAAATAAGGTGATGATGAAGATGATGACCACCACAAGGCCAACTGCAGAACACATGAGAGAGGAAGGGTTTGTTTAGTGAAAACATGTTATTTTAAGTTGTTTTATTCACAGACAGAAAGCACTGAGCCTGCCCACACTCTGTCCCTGGCACTTGCAGACACTCTCACCTTAACCAAATGCTTAAAGTATTCTATGTTTTTAACCCTGTTTTAAAGATGTTGGTGATACCGGAGAGTATTTTTTGATTGATTCAATATTGAAGATTTTGCTGATATTTGGCTGAAATATTTTCACTGAGCGGCCCCAGTCTCTTTGTGCCTTTGTCCTCTAAACGATCCATATTGGACCATCCCTGAATGTGTCATGACTAATAATTTCCATTTTATTTTAACATTTTTATTTTGTGTACCTACTTGCATCAAAGTTTGGTTTGTGGTTTATAGAAGAACTTAGGAGCTTGTTGAATAATATCCAACAACTATAAAATGTGATGTCTGTAACCTGGAGGAGTGGGCGGGTGGGAGAAGATACGAGGTCCCCTCGGACCCTCTCCGGCTGCAGTGGAGGCGGTCATCTCCAGAGCCAGGGTGCCCTCTGGACAGTCCAGCCAGTGCTGTCTGGGTCCTGGCGCTGGCACAGACACTGAGCGGAAATAAAGGGCCAAATTGTAGGAAATATACACCACACAATAGTCAGAACCACAAGGGTACTTTTCACAACCACACAAACTGCTTACTGGTGTTTTTGGGGGAACGGCAGCAAGAACTATACACTATATATATATATATATATATATATATATATATATATATATGCTACTGGCCATAAAGCAGTTATAACCTGCCATAAAGAGGCACATGGTGGGTCTCTTGAGCCTCTGCTGCATGTTGCATGTGGTGCACTTTGCCATGCAGCTTCCTGTTTACGCTTTGAGTACAGCCACTTCTCATATACTTATGATTCACTCCAAAGAAATAAGATTCTCATTAAAGCCACTCATCCATTGACTACACCTCAAAATAACTATTTTTTGTGCATAGTTACAGTGTGATGTTATGGCACTGAACATCAACTCCTTCTGATACAACTAAATGTCTTTTTACAATATGTATGTTTAAGTTCTACTTTAAAGTTAGGGTTTATACTTTTACATCTATTTTAGTCCTGTTTTACACCAAATGTTTTCAGATCTAGTGGCACATTTGGCTCATTGTTGACTGCGTAAGAAGTGGTTGGATTAAACCGCTTTACTGGAATAAGCCAAAAAACCCTGCGGACAAATTGACTCTTTGTGGGAGGGAGACAGGCTGCAGGGTGCTCACTTTCCATGAGGTAAATGGTAGAGGTGACTGCATTTCCTCACACTCAAGCACACGAGGAAGTGAGAAGTGTGCCAGTTTTTACTAAAGACAAACACAATCAAATGATCCAACTCTGTGTAAGGTTTTGGGAAAATTGTCAAATTGAAGCAAACCAGAAGCTTTTCAACAAATATTAAGCCATCAAATTGTAGAGGATCTTTAGATATTCAACTCAACAGGCCTATTGAAGTTTGCTTATACATTTTGCTGTTTGAGTGGTGTATACGTCTAAGTTTAACTCACCTTTGAGCTGGGAGCTGCTGGAGTCCAACGCATGATTCTGATTCTGATTCTGATGATAGTAAATGGTGTAAGATGTGATGAAGCCTCTCCTCTGCTCCACTGGCAGCTCGTCCCACTTCACCAGGACTTTGTTGGTCTCATGGGCCAAAACTGTCAGGTCTGGACCAAACTGCGGCTCTGGGCAAAACACAAAGAAGTGAGAAAAGGACTTGGAAAGATAAAGGGGATTTGGTAAATTCAAAGAGGCCAAAACTCACTTAGATGTTTGGAGTAGACGACAGAAGATGATGGAGCACAGACGCCCCTTGTGGTCACAGCATAGACAGAAATATTGTAAAGTACACCTGGCGTCAGACCTTTGGAAAAGCATTCAAGATAGTTTAAAGAAAGATAACAACTTATATACAACCATTAAGATATATGTTATTAAAATGCACTAATATAGTCTATATATATATATATATATATATATATATATATATATATATATATATATATATATATATATATATATATATATATATATATATATATATATATGTACGTTGAATAAACAAAGAATCATTGCTAACTTTTTAGTTACAGAACCCATCTAAGTCGCAATGCTGTGGCCGGCCACTAGAGGTCAGTGTTAACGTTCAGCTCACTTCACCTTTTACAGTTGCATAGTTGTGATCTTTGGACACAGTTTTCCAGTGCAGTGCTGTTGGGGGAAGGGTGGTCCACTCTGTTACATAACTCAGCAGTTCCTCCTGTTGTTCAGGGCTGGCCCAGGTCACAGTCAGGGCACTGCCATTTACCGAAGGAGTCAATTCTCTCAACCCTGGCCCAGGTGCATCTAGGAAAACCCCAACACAAAACAATGTATAGCCTATATGTATGTTTTTGTAGAGGGAGCACATTGAAACTGACCTTTTGGTGGAGTATCTAAAGTTTTCCAGGGAAGTTTTAAAAAACAAACTCATGTTCTCATTAGAGAAGCACATCAAAGTAATTACATTATAACTCTCGCTCTAAGAAAGTGTTGTCAATATATTTGATTTATAATGACAATATAATCAGATATAAAGCCAGAATAACCATTCAATTATTCCAAAAAATCAGAGGCACAAAAAACAAATTGTACTTTTATCAAAACATATCCACACATAAGAATTATTAAAGGAGCATTGTGTAACTTTTCTAGTGGGGGTTTGGCCACCTGCTTGTCTCCATGGAGATGTTATTGCTTTGCCTGTTCCAAAGTATGGCTTAAACTCACCTGATGATTGATATATAGATATTTTTTTTAAACACAATATTCTGGGCTCGCCTTTCCACTGATCCGACCTGACACTTGGCCTGATGGTGGCACCTGTTTGTCTCCATGGAGATGGACATACAGTGAAACATTCCAGGCAAAGCAATAACTTATGAAGACTGATACGTAGTGCACTTAAAACTAAAACAAAAATCTTACTGAAATAGAAGTAGTTGAAGTACTATTTATTCCAAATGTTACTCAAGTATGTGTAAGTCCCTGTGGTACTTCTGTCTGCCTTGTACAGTACCTGATTGTGTGAGGGGGACAGTGGCGGGCGGGGACGTCCCATACGGGGTGACAGCAGTGACGCTGATTGGTTGTAACAATGGAACTTTGGCAGAGCACACGGGAGTACAACTGTGTTCCTGTTTTTGACCTTCTCCAAAGACGACCTCATATCGATCGACCTCGCCACTGTAATCGTGAGCTGGAGGAGGCTGAAGAAGAAGACGTTCAACTAGAACAGTTCACCACGCTTGTTTAATGGGTGTTAAATGAGTTATTTGGCATCAGCAGTACCTTCCAGAACACCATCACTTCTTGTTGCTCCTCTTTCATAGTAATTACTGAATCCCTCCAGACATGCAGCGGCTGCGAAGGCCCTGTGTATAAAGATATGTACGTTTATTTCAATTAGTCAATAGAAAGTTCTACAATTGTCTTGTGTCTGTTTGCGTTCATCCGTTTATATTTATTAATACATTTCTCTTTTCTCAATACCTTTCACTCCATCCATACATCTGTTTAGTGTTTATTTAAGAACAGCTCTAATCACAGTATGCTTAAGTACATTCTCTTTCCTCTGCACATTCTCACATGTTATTCTAGACCAGGGAAATTATTAAATGCCATAAATAGTAATCTGGATCAGTGAAAAACAAACACTATACCTTTGCCGGGAGTTTTCTTCAAAAACGATGGGCTCCATTTGCTGCAAACCTTTCTTCTGACAGTGAGAGCATTAGTATCTGTTTGTTGAAATAGTTTGGTGCATGTTTTCACCTGAAACTCGTAGTCTGTAAGTGGGCGTAACCCTGTCATTTGAACCGAACCATCTTCAATTTCTAAGACTTCTACCTCTTCCTGTAAAGCATACATAAGTACTAGTAAAGATGTTTCAATGCATAGTAATGTTTGTGGTAATGGGTGTGTATGTTTGGAAGGCAGTGGCAGGAAAAGACGGGAGCCAGAGTTTATAGATTTAGAGTTAAAGATGCACGATGTAACTTTTGTGTGCCTGGGATGTTCCACAGTGAGGCTTTGAACGTAGATATTTTTGGTGATAAAAAAGAATGAATAAGTTAGCAAGCTATGTTTACAACAGAAAACAGAAAGTGACACGTTGCACCTTTAAGCATCACTGTGATCGTTTATGTAAGATGCTTTGGAGATTAGAGCAGAGCGAGCAGAGTGAAGCAGTTTAGACTTGGACCGAGGATGTGTGATTAAAAAGGACAGAGAAGAAGAAGAAGAAGAAGAAGAAGAAGAAGAAGAAGAAGAAGAAGAAGAAGAAGAAGAAGAAGAAGAAGAAGAAGAAGAAGAAGAAGAAGAAGAAGAAGAAGAAGAAGAAGAAGAAGATACAAGCGGTTGGAGGAGGATTTTTGGCCAAGCTAGAGAAAAAATACAGAATATTTGCCTCAGATAATGTGGTGGAAATGACCCGGTGCCCGTTTGCCGTGCGCACTCTTATGTACGGCTCAAGATTTTCAGAAGATTCATGGGAGTTCCATCGCAAAACGGCGACCAAAGATTCATTCTTAAAGTCTATTTGCGTAACGTGAGGTGTTTCAGGGACCACTGCAAAAAAAAGTGACAGTTCACCACAAAAAATCAGGTTCATTGTAAAAAAAAAAATACACAAATCTGGCAGAACATTATGGCCACTGACAGTCACAGTAAATTCATAGATTTGAACACATTTGACGACAATAAAATATCATCCTTGCAATGGTCAAGTTTAAATAAACCTGCCAAACTGCCTCATAAAGTCTTGTGGGCTGTTCCTGGTCTGCAAAAGTGTGGTCATTATTTGCTTTGCCAGATCAAATAAAAGTTTGGGAGCAGGACCACACCCCTTTTACGCCCCTTCCTGCGGCTACACTATGTAAGTATCCAGGTCACACACATCAGTGTTGTTGATTTCGTGCCCCTCCTTTGCCACCCTCTTTCATTTATTCTAATTCATCTCCTAGACGGGGGTATCGAGGCCCGGGAGCCTTCAGCCCTCATCGCCAGAAGCCCCAAAACGGCATCAACTTCTGTACATTTGTATTGTTCATGTTTCTCGTGTGCCAGTAAACACTTGGCATCGTCGCTGGTGTTGTGGTCCTTGCTAGTGAATTAAAAAAAAAACGACAAGATTAAACCAAGCCTTTGCATTTCACATGGCTTCACTTAAATGTATTCATTGTTTTTTGGGAGTTATATTTCACATTTATAAAGTCAAACGTGTGGTCATAATGTTACACCAGACTATTATGTATTAACACAGTCCATATCAATACCGATATCACTGAGGGAGAAGGTCAGTGGATCCGATCGTGAATTTCCAAAGTGATTGTGGGCAAAAACAGTCAACTTGTACGTCAAAGGATCAGCAAATATTTTGTGTGGTATCGAACAGTTTTCTTCATCCTGCACCTTTCGGGAATAAACCAGTGAACCATTTCCTCTACAACAAATAACATACAGCACATCATTAATTAGATTGAAGCAGTGGCAGTTGTTCAATGCAGATCAGCGAAAAGACATCTTACATGTCGACAGAAACATTGTAGGCGGTGGGGTCATGCGTCTCTTTTCCTTTATTCCATTTGCAGTCGACAAAGTCAGCATTTCTCGTAGTTTCACAGCTGATGTTTAAAGGTTTATCTGGTGGCACTTCAAAAAGATATAAATATGAGTCATTTACATTTTATTGTAAATGACTCATATACTTAGTGCAGTGTAACGTCTGCACTATTATTCCGACAACTACTACTCGCCTCACATTAAAAGTAACTGTAACTTCGTCAGTGTAAATAAAAAGTACTTACGGCCACTGCGTAGAGTTATCCCAGTGACGTAGTAATCTGCCCCAGGATCCTGTTTCTTGCAGTACACCAAGGACAGTGGCTCTCGAAAGTTGGTTAGAGAGAATATTGCGGTGCAGTTGATGAATTTCCATGGCAACACTCTTTCCTTTTCCATCTCTAAATATATATGTGATCTGCAAGACTTGGAGCTTTTAGAAACATGAGATGGATAGATGAATAGATGTGATTTCAGGATGTGTTTTGAACTTACAGGTGTGGACATCGGTGAACGTGGCAGTGCAGAGTCAGGTTGGACCCCATGAGGAAGGGAACAGGCGGCTCCACAGTCAAAGATCCGAGATGGTTGAACTTGGTGCAGGATGAGGTAAGCAAAATCCAGTCTGCAAATGAGAGCAAAACTTAACTGCGACTTTTGTACATCTTTTTTCTCATGAACGCTTGTTGTTTTCCAGATTGTGGAAAGACACGTAGAAATAAGGTCACGCTCCATTAGAAACCACAGACGAACTGCACCATTGTTTTCACACAACTTTGTCCTCACCTGACCCTGGTAACCCTTTGTGCAAGTGTGCATGCAGAACTTGAGAAGAACAAACACTAAATTGTGGGATAAACTTGGACCTGGACAGGACTAAACTGGACTCAAATAAACCAGGACCAAACACGGTCAAGTGTGAGCGCATCCTTATTCTCAGTGAAGATCTTTAATCTGATTTGAGTTAAGTAAAAGTCTATTGTCCCTCGGAGGGAAAGTTGTCTTTGGCAGTGGTACTTGGGTGCAGAGTCATAAATAAAAGAGCCAAATGAACCCATTGCACCACGGCCCCTAAAGTTCATCTCAAGACTTGAACCAACTTTTGACTTGATTCAAATTGTGATCAAGAACTTGCAAGTTTGTTTTATATAGCACAGTTTACACCTGGACAAAACCAAGCCTTTGTTTATTCTTCTTTAAATGTTAGTTTGTCTTTGCATTTGGTTTGGATCAGATTGCATTATTTGGTCCAAAACCAGTCAAGTAAACCTGATTAACACTGAGCATGGTGTAGTATTGAGTACCTATTGTATCTGTATTCTAACCAAACCTCTCAGGACC